>NC_079191.1:34658046-34793046 GCF_029499605.1 Hyla sarda | reverse complement strand
ATCCCACTGTCCACTCAGGAAGCAACACTGATTGACAATCAATTTCACATGCTGTTGTGCAAATGGAACAGACAACAGGTGGAAATTATAGGCAATTAGCAAGACACCCCTAATAAAGGAGTGGTTCTGCAGGTGGTGACCACAGACCATTTCTCAGTTCCTATGCTTCCTGGCTGATGTTTTGGTCACTTTTGAATGCTGGCGACGCTTTCACTCTAGTGGTAGCATGAGACGGAGTCTACCACCCATACAAGTGGCTCAGGTAGTGCAGCTCATCCAGGATGGTACATCATTGCGAGCTGTGGCAAGAAGGTTTGCTATGTCTGTCAGCATAGTGTCCAGAGCATGGAGGCGCTACCAGGAGATAGGCCAGTACATCAGGAGACGTGGAGGAGGCAGTAGGAGGGCAACAACCCAGCAGCAGGACCGCTACCTCCCCCTTTGTGCAAGTAGGAGCAGGAGGAGCACTGCCATAGCCCTGCAAAATGACCTCCAGCAGGCCACAAATGTGCATGTGTCCACTCAAAGGTCAGAAACAGACTCCATGAGAGTGGTATGAGGGCCCGACGTCCACAGGTGGGGGTTGTGCTTACAGCCCAACACCATGCAGGATGTTTGGCATTTGTCAGAGAACACCAAGATTGGCAAATTCACCACTGGCACCCTGTGCTCTTCACAGATGAAAGCAGGTTCACACTGAGCACATGTGACAGACATGACAGAGTCTGTAGACGCCGTGGAGAACGTTTTGCTGCCTGCAACATCCTACAGCATGACTGGTTTGGCGGTGGGTCAATAATGGTGTGGGGTGGCAATGCTTTGGGGGGCCGCACAGCCCTCCATGTGCTTGCCAGAGGTAGCCTGACTGCCGTTAGGTACTGAGATGAGATCCTCAGACCCCTTGTGAGACCATATGCTGGTGCGGTTGGCCCTGGGTTCCTCCTTATGCAAAACAATGCTAGACCTCATATGGCTGGAGTGAGTCAGCAGTTCCTGCAAGAGGAAGGTATTGATGCTATGGACTGGCCCGTCCATTCCCCAGACCTGAATCCGATTGAGCACATCTGGGACATCATGTCTCGCTCCATCCACCAACGCCACGTTGCACCACAGACTGTCCAGGAGTTGGCGGATGCTTTAGTCCAGGTCTGGGAGAATATCCCTCAGGAGACCATCCGCCACCTCATCAGGATCATGCCCAGGCGTTGTAGGGAGGTCATACGGGCACGTGGAGGCCACACACACTACTGAGCCTCATTGTGACTTGTTTTAAGGACATTACATAAAGTTGGATCAGCCTGTAGTGGGGTTTTCCACTTTGATTTTGAGTGTGACTCCATATCCAGACCTCCATTTTTTGATAAATTTGATTTCCATTGATAATTTTTGTGTGATTTTATTGTCAGCGCATTCAACTATGTAAAGACGAAAGTATTTCATACTATTAGTTCATTCATTCAGATCTAGGATGTGGTATCTTAGTGCTCCCTTTATTTTTTTGAGCAGTGTATATATTGTATGTCTTTGTAAACCTGGTATATATGTTTGTGCAGGAAGCTGTACGCCACAGTAGATGTTATATGGCTCGATAACAATAGATAATCCACAGGGGTCTGAACTGTGGTGCTCTCCAGACTACACCGGTGGTTTACATCCTGCGGGGGTCTATTACGGGGTCTCAGTGCTCGCAGCTTCACTCATCTGACCATCACTGTTGGAAATAGGAAGAAGATGATTGCAATCACAAGTGTTACCTCCCTGCTGATTCACTACCCAGAAACTATCTACAAGACTCTAATAGATAGACATAGACATAGATGCAATGGAAGCAGAAGAGGAGAGGAAGCACGAAGGAGGATACTGTATGTTTATGACATAGGTATAGACACAAGCTAACAAATATTAGTAATAAACAGTAAGATAACATCAAAGACACTACTCGTAAATGGTGAAAAATGTTTATCGATGTATTACTATATGTGTGTCAAGACCTCTCCCAGCTCCACCACATCTTCCTTCTCTTGGCCACTCTGTACTGCCATCTGTGCCAGTTATAGGTATTACTCCCCACTTTTGCAGTTATTTTTTACCTATTGTGGCCGCTTTCCTGGCTAATGTACTGCACTATACCTTGATTCTATTGGGTCTTTGCTGACCATTCAGCTGTCAATCCCCCTCCCACAGACTTGCAATGAGGGGGCGGGCGTGATGTCATGAGGGGGCGTGGCTATGATGTCAAGAGCTTCCGACAGCGGCTCCAGTGTTCGGAACAGTTTGTTCCAAACGCTGAGCAGCAGAGTACCCCTTTAAGGGCTTCCTGGGACTTGTAGTAGGACTGGACAATTGAATGCAGACCATGCTGACATGAAAGATGACAGGGACTGACTTGACTTGACTCATAAAGCTGTGACTTTATCTTACTTGACTTGATGGTGGCTGCAGGACTGGATTTTGAGGTCTCCAACACTCTGGACACACACACTAGACAAGACTGCACTGGACCTCAACAGAAAGAGAGAGAAGAGAGAGAAGCTCCACCCAGGGCTTATATGGGGGAGACTAGCAGGGGGCCCATAGGTCACTCTTGGGATCACCTGGTCACTGGTACCTCCTGGGTAACAATCACATAACATAACCCTTAAAGATATAACACATTTTATAATACAATACACTGGGGTCCTTGGGACACTGAAGGAGGCTGCCTGACAGGACAGGAAGGGTACAGGGTAACATCTCCTGCACTGGGGCACCACAATGTCTTTTGTCAGCAGATGCTAACATGATGCTAGTGCATTGTGTTCCCTGATACAATGCAGTTCACATAAAAAAAGAAAAGAGTATAAAACATACGCAAGTCTTTTTCTATTTCTTGACACTGTTCCCCCATAATGTGCCATTCAGTGCTACAAGGGACAAGACAAAGTAATAGCCACACACAAAGACAGGTGTCTCATAAATCAGGTGCATCAGACGCCGGCCATCTGTTTATTACCACAAACATATAGATTATTGGAATTCTCATTAGGATACAAAGTAGCCAAGTGGCTAACTATAGAGATGTCCCATCTGGAGCTGGTTAACACCAACAAATATATAGGCCTGGAAGGGCCCTATATCTCTGGTAGTAAAGATGTAAACTGTCCAGTAAAGCCGGGTTCACATTAGGAAATTTTTGACCGAAATTCCGCTGCTTCAGTATAAACAGCACGTGTGAACGTACCCTTAAAGTTGAAGTTGTGAGCCCATGCGATCTTCAGCTCCATCATGGGGGGAGTTAGGACACTTTGCATTCACTTCCAGGCAGTGGAAGAGAGAAGTGGTGTCTGGTAACTATAAAAGAAAGTATACTAAGCGATTGTCGGAGCTAGTGTTTGTGTGTCTGTATACAAAAGTATGAAGTATACAAGTGAGAGGGACTTAAAATTAAGGGAGTTTAATTGAAATATTTGATAGTTTTTTTACTGTTAGTTTTTGCAATCCCCAAATCTAGTATGGCCTCCATGTTGGAAAAAGGCAGTCCAGTGTACATCTTGCACAATGTATGCAATCCTTGAACAGCAGTTTGAGGGTGCATATTGTTCTGTAAGATGTGTGCTAGTTGTTCGTTTGGAAGCCCAGATCCTGGATCTAGAGGAGCAACTGGCAACACAGAGACGCATTGAGAACTTGGAGAGGAGTCTCCTGCACATTGAGCAAGTACTCTCTGGGGTAGAGGTGGGGGAGGATAGTGGGACAGAGGTGCAGGACAGTCAGGCAGTTAGCTGGGTTACAGTTAGAAAACGGGGTAGGGGAAAAAGTGTCAGGGAGGCTAGTCCTGAACTGGAACATCCCAACAGGTTTGCCCAGTTGGCAGATGAGGGGGATGCCATTACAGAGCTAGCAGAACTGCAGCAGGACTCTGCCTCTGACCACCAGGGGGTGTCTGCTTCAGTAAGGAGGGAGGGAGGAGTACAGGGCAGGCCAGACAGGTACTGGTAGTGGGGGACTCAATTATTAGGGGGACAGACAGGGCGATCTGTCACAAAGATCGGGCTCGCTGAACAGTGTGTTGTCTTCCTGGCGCTCAAGTTCGGCACATTGCGGAACGGGTTGACATGTTGCTGGGTGGGGCTGGAGAGGACCCAGTAGTCATGGTACATATTGGCACCAATGACAAAGTAAGAGGTAGGTGGAGTGTCCTTAAAAATGATTTCAGGGACTTAGGCTCCAAGCTTAAGGCAAGGACCTTCAAGGTAGTATTTTCTGAAATATTCCCTCTACCACGAGCCGCACCAGAGAGGCAGCGGGAGATAAGGGAGGTAAACAAGTGGCTCAGAAGCTGGTGTAGGAAGGAGGGGTTTGGGTTCATGGAGAACTGGGCCGACTTTGTTGTCGGATACCAGCTCTACCGTAGGGACGGGCTGCACCTCAATGGGGAGGGTGGAGCTGTGATTGGGGAGAAGATGGCCAGAAGGGTGGAGGAGTGTTTAAACTAGGGACTGGGGGGGGGGACCTACAACATAGAGGGGGAAGATAGTGTAGACAGAAAGGGGGGACTTATTAATGTACTTGGGGGTGGAGAGGAGGGAGGGGTTAGAATAGTTAATAGGGATAGGCTTCATAGGAAGAAAAATCATACACCATTGAATTGCATGTTGACTAATGCCAGAAGTCTGACCAATAAAACAGAGGAACTGGAGTGGTTGATGTCTGAGGAGGATTATGACATAGTGAGTATAACAGAGACTTGGTTGGATTATAGCAGTGACTGGGCGGTCAACATACAGGGTTATAGTCTATTCAGGAAGGATCGGACAAAACAAAAAGGGGGAGGAGTTTGTCTTTATGTGAGATCGAGTCTGAAGGCCGCACTGCGGGAGGATATATGGGAGGGAAACAATAATATGGAGTAATTATGGGTAGAAATATACGGAGATAAAGATAGAAAAATTCTGATAGGGGTTTGTTATAAGCTACCAAACATAATGGAAGAGCCAGAAGATCAATTGCTAAAACAATTATCTATCCCAAATGGTGCAGGGTCCGAACAGAGGGGGCGCCCTACTAGACTTAATATTAACCAACAAACCTGACAGAGTAACTAATGTGCAAGTAGAAGGACACCTAGGAAATAGTGATCAAAATATAATACATTATAATTTGTTCTTCAATAAGTTAATCTCTCGAGACAAAGTTTGATCAACTTAGAGAAGCCCTTAACAATATAAATTTCCTCAAAAATAAGAATACTGACACTAAATGGGAGACTTTTAAAAATACTGTAAGATGTATATACCTTATGGGAATAAAAGGGTCAGAAATAAAAGAAAACCAATATGGATGAATAAGAATGTTAAGGGGGCAATAAATGACAAAAATAAAGCATTTAAACTACTAAAACAGGACGGCAGTGAAGAAGAATCAAAAAGCTATAGAGAAAAATGTAAAATATGTAAAAAACAGATAAAAGGTGCAAAAACAGAGACAGAAAGACTAATTGCCAAAGAGAGTAAAACTAACACCAAAATGTTCTTTAACTATATAAATAGCAAAAAGGTCAAAAATGCAAGTGTGGGCCCCTAAAAAAATGATGAGGAAGAAATTATAAACGGGGATCAGGAAAAAGCAAATATATTCAACAAATTCTTCTCCACTGTATTCACTGAGGAAAATGAAATGCCAGGTGAAATACAGCGAGATAAGATAAACTCCCCAGTACAGATCACCTGTCTAACCCAGGAAGAAGTACAGGTCACCTGTCTAACCCAGGAAGAAGTACAGTGCCACCTACAAAAAATCTAAATAGACAAATCGCAATCACCCCCGTGTTCTAAAGGAATTAAGTAATGTAATAGACAGACCCCTATTTTTAATATTCAGGGACTCTATAGTAACAGGGACTGTTCCCCAGGACTGGCACATGGCAAATGTGGTGCCAATATTTAAAGAGGGGTCAAAAGGTGACCCCGGGAATTATAGCCCTGTTAGTTTAACCTCCGTTGTATGTAATGTGGTAGAGGGTATGATGCAGGGCAGATGGAATTACCCTAGGGGCAGATGGCATTAACCCCTTGTAATCGTGACGCCAGTGCGTGGTTTATCCTCAATACCACCCGAAGGTATACCGCTGGATCCTGGGCAAGGCACAGGGCCAATAATGACTTGGACATCAAGTTATGGACAGCGGTAGCTTTACTGAGTGACAGATCAGTTCAGCCAGGCCCACGGAGGTGACCAGTGACTTCAGAGACTTTAAGGGCTTGCTGGGACTTGCAGTAGATTTGGACAATTTTAGTGCAGGCCACTCTGACTTGACAATAGATGACTGTGACTGACTTGACTTGAGCAGACTAAGCTGTGGTTGTAGATTACTTGAAGACTTGTGGCTGCAGGACAGACTTGAGGCCTCCTATGGACTCCAGACAGACTCTAGGACTTTACTGCACTGGACCTCAGCAAAGACTTAACTGGAAATCATGAGTAAAAGAGAGAGAGCTAGCTCCACCCAGGGATTATATGGGGGAGACTAGGAGGGGTCCCATAGGTCACCCTCAGGTCACATGGTCACTGATACTTCACTGGGTTACACTCACATGACAACTGGTGATCATATGTTAACATTTCTTAAAGCAATAACACTCTTATATACATTGTACAGTATAACATATGGCAGAAAATATATATAAACATAAGGGGACAGGTGTCGGGGGCCCAGGGGACACTACAGGGAGGCTGCCTGACTGGGCAGCAAGAGTACAGACGTATAACTCCTATTCTGGGCCACCACAGTAAATTGTTTGAGGGTTTTCTAAGAGATGCTATTTTGGGGTATCTTGATAAAAATAAATTTATGACCCCATATCAGAATGGCTTTATGAGGGATCGGTCCTGTCAAACTAACCTGATCAGCTTCTATGAGGAGGTGAGCTCCAGACTGGACCAGGGGCAATCGCTGGATGTCATATATCTGGATTTTTCCAAAGCATTTGATACGGTGCCACATAAAAGGTTGGTGCATAAAATGAGAAGGATTGGGCTGGGGGAGAATGTGTGTAAGTGGGTAAGTAACTGGCTCAGTGATAGGAAACAGAGGGTGGTTATTAATGGTACTTATTATGATTGGATGACTGTTACTAGTGGGGTCCACAGGGGTCAGTCTTGGGTCCTGTTCTATTTAATATATGTATTAATGAACTTGTAGAGGGGTTGAATAGTAAAGTAGCAATCTTTGCAATGATACTAAACTCTGTAAAGCGGTAAACACTATAGAGGACAGTGTACTGTGTATAGTAGATAACACAATAGAGGACCGTGCACTGTTACAAATGGATCTGGATAGGTTGGAGGTTTGGGCTGGGAAGTGGCAGATGAGGTTCAGCACTGATAAATGTAAGGTAATGCACATGGGGAGGAAACATCCGCGCTGGGATTATGTATTAAATGGGAGAACACTTGGGATGACTGACATGGAAAAGGACTTAGGAGTCTTAGTTAATAGTAAATTTAGCTGTAGTGACCAGTGTCGGGCAGCTGCTGCCAAGACAAATAAAATCATGGGGGGCATCAATAGGGGCATAGATGCCCACGACAAGGAAATAATGATACCGCTGTACAAATCCCTAGTCAGACCACACATAGAATACCGTGTATAGTACAGGGCACCAGTGTACAAGAAAGATATAGTGGAGCTGGAGAGGGTTCAAAGACGGGCAACCAGGGTAATACGGGGAATGGGAGGACTACAGTACCCAGAAAGATTATCAGAATTGGGGTTATTTAGTTTAGAAAAAAGAAGGCTTAGGGGAGACCTAATAACTATGTATAAATATATCAGGGGACAGTACAGAGATCTCTCCCATGATCTATTTATACCCAGGACTGTATCAGATTTTTCGTGGAAGATTTTATACTGCGGATATTCTGCTGTAGATTTTCTAGTGGTAAGGGAGGTCTGGTGATCTGGTAGATCATAATATCATCCTGTAGTTCACAGGCCCACATCCTGTTCTGATACATTTAAAGGGGTACTCCAGTGGAAAACTTTTTTTTTAAATCAACTGGTGCCGGAAAGTTAAACAGATTTGTAAATTACTTCTATTAAAAAAAAAATCTTAATCCTTCCAGTACTTATTAGCTGCTGAATACTACAGAGGAAATTATTTTATTTTTGGAACACAGTGCTCTCTGTGACATCATGACCACAGTGCTCTCTGCTGACATCTCTGTCCATTTTAGGAACTGTCCAGAGTAGCATATATTTTCTATGGGGACTCTGGACAGTTCTTAAAATGGACAGAGGTGTCAGCAGAGAGCACTGTGGTCATGATGTCAGCAGAGAGCTCTGTGTTCCAAAAAGAAAATAATTTCCTCTGTAGTATTCAGCAGCTAATAACTACTGCAAGGATTAAGATTTTTTTAAAGAAGTAATTTACAAATCTGTTTAACTTTCTGGCACCAGTTGATAAAAAAAAAAAAAAAAAAGTTTTCCACTGGGTTCCCCTTTAAGGGGGACTCTGGTGCTTAATTTCTTATCCCTTTGTCGACCACAGCCGCTCCCTGTGGGGAAAGATGGAGCACCAGGCATTAGATCGCGGGAGATCCGACTGCTGGGACCCCTTGTGATCTTCTATCCGGCACCGCGGCTTTCTCGTTCAAGATCACGGGAGGTCCGACTGCTGGGACCCCTCGCGATCTTCTATCCAGCACCGCGGCTTTTCTAGTTCAAGGAGGGGTGGCGGTCGAATATTGAGCACGAATATTCGTAATGCAAATTTTTATTGTGAATATCTGCACTTCGCAATTTTCCGAATATTTAGAATATGGTGCTATATATTCGTAATGACGAATATTCCTTTTTTTTTTTTAAATCACATGCAAATGTTTATGCAATTTTATATGCAAATGTATATGCAAATTTGTATGCAAATTTCCCATGCAAATTTTCACATGGGAAAAAAAGTGAACGAACATAGGGAATATGCAAATTTCGTGAACATAAGACGAATAATCGTCAATACATTTGCAAAATATCGCAAATCCGAATATGGCCCCCTGCCGCTCATCACTAGTGTCGACCACCGCCACTCCGGGTACAAGGAAAGCTGGTGGTTTGAACAAAAATCTTACAAACACCGGGGCACCGGACAGGAGATAGCAGGGGTCCAAGAGGTTGGACCCCCCCCCCCCCACAATCAGACACTTATCCCCTATTCTTTGGATAGGGGATAAGACATTAAGAACTGGAGTACCCCTTTAAGCACTGGAAGGTTTGGAAAGTCAGACTGGTGATCACATGACCCAGTAACCGTAATAAAACCCATAGATTCAGCTAAGCTAGAATAAAACACATGGCGCAGTAGGACTAGTGATAGTGTGCATGATACCAACAAAAAGTAAACAAACACGGAGTGCTACTTTAAACAAAGTTGGGAGAATTCATGGGGAATGTGTACGCCCTTGCAGAGCGGTCGGATAGCTATAGCAAATCAAATACACATAATAGACACAACAGTTTTGTTTTGATCCAGAGAAAGTAATTCCCTATGGTTTTCTCTTTCAAGAATTGTTTGTTTACGTCTAACTTCTTCGCTGTAGAATACCGATAGGAGTCTCTGCAGCGTATGAATGGCCGCTGTGCGTAAGAAATAAATGTCACCAGCCCCGCGTTATTATCTCCAGGAATGACTCCGATACTTGGGCCTATGTGAGCCGGGTATAATAATAATAGCTTCGCCTCGCACAATAAATTCCATGTGAAAACACACAGCTTCTCTGTGATTCCAATCAATCGCCATGATACTGTGTGAGCGCTGGCGGGGGTGTGAGGGGGCCAGCTGAGGCGCTTTTATTAGCATGCACTTCATAGTATGTGCACGTTAGAGTGTGTCTGCAGCCCCGGCAGGACAGCGGAGAGGTGTTAATCAGTTTTCACCACCATGTTAATGAGACTCTTCTCTACTGGGAAATTGATTCTTTTTTGGCCTGCTCCTTCTACAAGACAGATCGTCATCATGTACTACTCATTATATAAATATGTGGTATGGGGTGTGATGCCGGGCAGATGGAATTACCCTAGGGGAAGATGGCATTAACTCCTTGTATTCGTGACGCCAGGGCATGGTTTATCCTCAATACCAACTGAAGGTGTACCGCTGGATCCTGGGCTAGGCACCCCCCTCCGACGCCAAGTTACGGACAACGGTAGCTTTACTGAGTGACAGATGGTACAGTCTATACAGTGTAGCCAGGCCCACAGAGGTGGCCTTGCTGGGACTTGCAGTGGTTTTGGACAATTTAGTGCAGGCCACGTTGACTTGACCATAGATGACAGTGACTGATTTGACTTGACTGAACACAGACTAAGCTGTGACTTTATCTTGTAGACTTGTAACTTGTGGCTGCAGACTTGACTTGAGGCTCCTATGACTCCAGACTCTTAGGCTCGACTGCTCCTCAGCAAAGACTCAGGAAATAAGAGAGAGAAGAGACTCCTCCCAGGGCTTTTATGGGGGAGACTCTGGTGGGGTCCCATTGGTCACCCTCAAGTCACCTGGTCACTGATACCTCCTGGGTAACCATCACATGACAACTCACATGACAACTGGTGATCACATGTTAACCTTTCCTAAAGATACAACATTCTTATATACATAACATAGGGATTATATACAATTACAGTAGAACAGATGCAGGGGGGGGGGGGGGGGAGGGGCAGGGGACACTGCAGGGAGGCTGCCTGACAGAGCAGCATGGGTAACAACTCCCGTACTGGGCCACCACAAAAACAAGTGCCTGGAACGATTACACTGCAGACCCCGGGCTATGAGGGCCGTCTTACGTCATGTTTCGGAGCCTCTCCAGTAGATATCAGGTGCAGGCACTTGATGAAGCAGAGTATCTCTAGGGCACTTTGTGGATGGATTTGACACACTTGTGAATCGCTGTTTAGACTGGCTGTGGAGACCGACATCAGAGGCGCACTTCACGGGCCCCTAAGGAATAGAACAAGCAGGTCGCAGCATGTTCTATGTCTCCCTACACCTAAAGTAACCCCCACAGCCCCTAGCAGAACAGAATACCATATGTGCACAACCTGCTCGTAAAGTCTATTGTATGAGGTGATAAATAAAATCTACCATTTCGATTCAGTTGCGTGGAAATTTCGCTTTTATGTTAAACTCATGTTCTTAAAAATGCTTAAAGGATGCTATATTTAGAAAGCACTTTGTAATATAGGCAATGCCCGGATAGTTATCAAATTTCTACCTTCTTTATAGAAAATGCCCAAAGGTACTGGACTCCTACTGAATAGAGCCCCACTGAGATTACATGAACGATAGCTAACCAATTACAGGCAATAAGAGGGATACAGGGTTAAAACTGGATGCCCCTGGTGGTCTGGGGGTAGTTTAATGGATAAAAATCAACAATATCTAGGACGGTATAGGAGAGAATAATGGACATTAGTGATCTAGAGTAGATAAGGGGTTAATAATGAACATCACTTCGTGATCAAGGGTGGTTATTTACCTAGTGATCTGTGGTGGTTGATGGGTTAATAATGAACATTAACTAGTGATCTAGGGTGTTTTAGGAGTGAATACCTAATATAACTTGGTGACTAAGGTTGGTTAATGGGTTAATAATGGACATTAGTGATCTAGGGTGGTTTAGGGGGTTAATAATGAATGTTACTTAGTGAGTTAGGATGTTTTATGGGTTCATAATGAATGTTACTGAGTGATATTGGATGGTTTAGGGGTTAATTATGAATTTAGCTAGTGATCTGGGGTGGTTTAGGGGTTAAAAATGAACATTAACTAGTGATCTAGGGTGGTTTAGGACTTAATACCTAATATACCTTAGTGATCTAGAGTGGTTTATGGGTTAATAATGAACATAAGTGATCTAGGGTGGTTTTTGGGTTAATAATGAATACTCCCTAGTGCTCTACAGTGGTTTAGGGGTTAATAATCAATATTACTGAGTGATCTAGTTTAGGGGGTTCATAATGGACATTAAATAGTAATCTAAGGTGGCCTTGGGGTTAATAATGGACATTAACTAGTGCTTTAGGGTGGTTAAGGGGTTAACAATGATCATGCACAAGTAATCTAGACTGGGTTAGATGGTGGTTATTAGAGATGAGCGAATTTACAGTAAATTAGATTCGTCACAAACTTCTCGGCTCGGCAGTTGATGACTTTTCCTGCGTAAATTAGTTCAGCCTTCCGGTGCTCCCGTGGGCTGGAAAAGGTGGATACATTCCTAGGAAAGAGTCTCCAACCCACCGGAGCACCGGAAAGCTGAACTAATTTATGCAGGAAAAGTCATCAACTGCCGAGCCGAGAAGTTCATGACGAATCGAATATACTGTAAGTTCGTTCATCTCTAGTGGTTATGTAACTGTTTGCTGTCACTTTGGGGTTAATACTTTATTCCCGTAGCCTGTGGTCATTTAAGGAATATATTCAGGGAGAGATGCATCAAAACCTGTGTAGAGGGAGAGCAGTGCAGTTGACCATGGCAACCAATCAGATCGCTTATTTTATTTTTAAAAAGGCCTCTAAAAAATGAAAGAAGCAATCTAATTGGTTGCTATGGGCAACTGCACCGCTCTCCCTCTACACAGGTTTTGATAAATCTCCCCCTTAAAGGGGTACTCCGGTGGGAAAAAAAATGTATAACTGGTGCCATTACTTCTATTAAAAAAAAAATATTTATCCTTCCAGTACTTATTAGCGGCTGTATATTACAGAGAAAGTTATTTTCCCTTTGGATTTCTTTTTATTTTCTGTCCACAGTGCTCTCTGCTGACACCTCTGTCCATATCAGGAACTGTCCAGAGCAGGAGAGGTTTGCTATGGGGATTTGCTCCTGTTCTGGACAGTTACATATAAAAGTAAGAAAGATCTGCTGGGAGCTGTAATCACTGTCTATGTCAGTGTTTTCCAACCAGGGTGCCTCCAGCTGTTGCAAAACTACAACTCCCAGCATGCCCGGACAGCCTTTGGCTGTCCGGGCATGCTGGGAGTGGTAGTTTTGCAACAGCTGGAGGCACCCTCGTTGGGAAACACTGGTCTATGTAGGGGACAGGAGCTTCTTCAGGGTCCTGTACAGTACACACAGTGTCCTAAAAAAGTAAAAATGAGCCTCCCTCACCTGGTGTCCAAAGGAGCAGCTAACCATGGCATGGGTTAAAAGTAGTACAGAACATGTAATACCTCCCTGTACTGTAGGGGGCGCTACCAGATATCAGTCACTGCATGCACTTCAGTAACACAGGTAAAGAGTACAGAACATGTAATACCTCCCTGTACTGTAGGGGGCGCTACCAGATATCAGTCAGTGCATGCACTTCAGTAACACAGGTAAAGAGTACAGAACATGTAATACCTCCCTGTACTGTAGGGGGCGCTACCAGACATCAGTAAGTGCATAAGCTTCAGTAGTACAGGTAAAGAGTACAGAATATGTAATACCTCCCTGTACTGTAGGGGGCGTTACCAGACATCAGTCAGTGCATACGCTTCAGTAATACAGGTAAAGAGTACAGAACATGTAATACCTCCCTGTACTGTAGGGGGCGTTACCAGACATCAGTCAGTGCATACGCTTCACTAACACAGGTAAAGAGTACTGAACATGTAATACCTCCCTGTACTGTAGGGGGCACTACCGACACCAGTCAGTGCATACGCTTCAGTAATACAGATAAAGAGTACAGAACATGTAATACCTCCCTGTACTGTAGGGGGCGCTACCAGACATCGGTCAGTGCATGCACTACAGTAACACAGGTAAAGAGTACAGAACATGTAATACTTGCCTGTACTGTAGGGGGCACTACCAGACATCAGTCAGTGCATGCACTTCAGTAATACAGGTAAAGAGTACAGAACATGTAATACCTCCCTGTACTGTAGGGGGCGCTACCAGACATCGGTCAGTGCATGCACTACAGTAACACAGGTAAAGAGTACAGAACATGTAATACTTGCCTGTACTGTAGGGGGCACTACCAGACATCAGTCAGTGCATGCACTTCAGTAATACAGGTAAAGAGTACAGAACATGTAATACCTCCCTGTACTGTAGGGGGGCGCTACCAGACATCGGTCAGTGCATGCACTACAGTAACACAGGTAAAGAGTACAGAACATGTAACACCTCCCTGTACTGTAGGGGGCGCTACCAGACACCAGTCAGTGCATACGCTTCAGTAATACAGGTAAAGAGTAGTGCAGAACATTTAATACCTCCCTGTACTGTAGGGGGCGCTACCAGACACCAGTCAGTGCATACGCTTCAGTAATACAGGTAAAGAGTAGTACAGAACATTTAATACCTCCCTGTACTGTAGGGGGCACTACCAGACACCAGTCAGTGCATACGCTTCAGTAATACAGGTTAAGAGTACAGAACATGTAATACCTGCCTGTACTGTAGGGGGCGCTACCAGACATCAGTCAGTGCATGCACTTCAGTAACACAGGGGGCTTACCAGTCAAATGCCCATTCTGATTGGTCGGTTCTTCCAACCATTGACACGTTTCATAGATCTGGACTTAGTCTGGTTTTAAGTTACAATGGTCCAAAAAAGACAATTGTATGTTGAGGCCATTGTATGTTGAGGCCATTGTAAGTTGAGGGATCACTGTATCCTGATGTGATCTAAGATCTGCGCTGTGTCTTAGGCTAGGTTCAGACTACGGAATCTCCGGGCAGAAAATTTTCGCCTGGAGATTCCGAGTTCCGCCTGCGCCGACTGAATTAGTCGGCGCTAGGACCGCGCGGACACTGCAGTCTCCTATAGAATGCTATGTGTTCCGTTAGGATTTCCACCTGAAGAAAGAGCAACCCCTTTCTTCAGGCGGAAATTTTCTAGCGGATTTTTCATCCGGATTTTCCGCTTCACAAATTCCGAAGTGTGAATTTGTGAACGGAAAACCATTCACTACACTATACATTATAGTAAGCGGAATTTCTGCCGGAAATTTTAAAGCGAAAATTCCGGCAGAAATTCGGTAGTCTGAACCTAGCCTTACGGTCAGACATCTTCCCTCCTCCCCCATATGAAACACTGAGAGCTGCACCTCCCTCCTCCCCCTTACTTAATGTTTTACACTAGATGAATTCCGGGAGGATCTACAGAGAACCTGTAAATTGAAATGCTGCTAGTATAAAATAGACTACAAAGCTCATTAAAGGGGTATTCCAGGAAAAAACTTATTTTTTTTCTTTAGATCAACTGGCTTTAGAAAGTTAGCCAAAGGGCATGCTGGGAGTTGAAGTTTTGCAACAGCTGGATGCACCCTTGTTGGGAAACGCTGCTTTAGAAAGACTTAAAGGGGTCCAATCAACTGGCTCCAGAAAGTTAAGCAGATTTGTGAATGACTTCTATAAAAAAAATCTTAATCCTTCCAATAATTATCAGCTGCTGAAGTTGAGTTGTTATTTTCTGTCTGGCAACAGTGCTCTCTGCTGACATCTCTGCTTGTCTCGGGAACTGCACAGAGTAGAAGAGGTTTTTTTTATGGGGATTTGCTTCTACTCTGGACAGTTCCCGAGACAGGTGTCATCAGAGAGCACTTAGACAGAAAAGAACAACTCAACTTCAGCAGCTCATAAGTACTGAAAGGATTACGATTTTTTAATAGAAGTAATTTACAAATCTGTATAACTTTCCGGAGCCAGTTGATATATAATTTTAATTTTTTTCCTGGAATACCCCTATATAACTAATAAACAACACTAATGTCACAATTTCATTGTCTTTTTCTGTATTTTGACAAATAGAAAGATGATTTATTCGGCTAGAGAGACCGATCCCGGTGAAGTCAGGCTATTGTCGGCGAATAGACTCCCTAAGTGCAGATTCATTTTTTTCCCAATGCTTTGAATTATTTGTTTACGAGAACATTAGTCTTCTAATGCGGCGGCATCATTACGATGACTGCTCTTTATGCGGTATACAGCGTCCATCCCCATGTATCTTCATTACTTGTCTCTCAGGCAATGAGATGTCTGCTTATAATAGATGCGGGTGAATTATTTTTATATACTCACATTTTGGAGCGAAATATAACCGGGGGTTTGCCGTATTGTTTTCAAAACTTAAAGGGGTACTCCGGTTTGCCGTATTGTTTTCAAAACTTAAAGGGGTACTCCGGTGAAAAACATTTTTTTTTTTTTTATCAATTGGTACCAAAAAGTTAAACGGATTCATAAATGACTTCTATTTAAAAATCTTAATCCTTCCAGTACTTATCAGCTGCTTTATGCTCCAGAGGAAGTTGTGCAGTTCTTTTCTGTCTGACCACAGTGCTCTCTGCTGACTCCTCTGTCCGGTGTCAGGAACTGTCTAGAGTACAAGCAAATCCCCATAGCAAACCTATTCTGCTCTGGACAGTTCCTAACATGGACAGAGGTGTCAACAGAGAGCACTGTGGTCATACAGAAAAGAACTACACAACTTCCTCTGGAGCATACAGTAGCTGATAAGTACTGGAAGGATTAAGAAGTAATTTACGAATCTGTTTAACTTTTTGGTACAAGTTGATTTAAAAAAAAAAAAAAAAAGTGTTTTTCACCGGAGTACCCCTTTAAGGTTTGAAAACAATACGGCAAACCACCAGTTACATTTCACTCCCAAATGTGAGTATATAAAAATAATTTGCCCGCATCAATTATAAGCAGACATCTCATTGCCTGATAAGTACCGTAAGGATTAAGATTTTTAAATAGAAGTGATTTACAAATCTGTTTAAATGTTTGGCACCAGTTGATTTAAAAAAAAAAATTTTCACCAGATTACCCCTTTAAAAAATATTGGGATCAGTAAATAAGCCTGTATGTATAGGGTCCCCATGGTTTTGGACTGCTGAGCCTCAGGTAATGTTCACACAACGGAATTTACGAGTGAAACGTGGCGGAAATAATCAACTCGGAAATGTAATTGCAGCAGAGTCCCATTCTTTTACACGGTGCACACATATATCATATCCTCACATGTGTTTTCACAGCGGAAATGACAATTATGGCGTCAGCAGAAAGAATAGTCGGTGGATTCCACTTGGAAATGCATTGTCGTCCATGAGACGGCGCATTTCTGAGCAGTACTAGCGCCCACAGGATCATTTAAATGTGCCGATTGTCCACCTGTATTTTCCAGGTGGATAATCCGCTAAATTTCCACCATATACTGAAGTATTCTCCTTTTGAAGCAGGCCCAGTTTATACTATGGAGATTCCACCCGGATTCCTCTTGCAGCAGCTTCCCATTGATCTCAATGGGAATTTGTTTGCTTGTTTCACACGTCAAGTTAGGCGAACTTGGAGGAATTGGAATCAGGCAGAAGATCAAACATGTAAAAAAAAATTTTGTGGAATCCGCTATTTGTCAATGGGACATAAGCGCCAATTCTGGAACATTTTGAACAGCACCACTGAATGGAAATTCAGTAAGAAAATTCCTTGTTAATTGACCGTGTGTATACTGTATACTGCCGCAGCTCTACCAAACTCTGCAAGGGTGACGTGAACAGATATTTATGGTCTACCCTGAGAATAGGCCATCAATGTAATAGTCTTGGAAAACCCCTATGGCCAACCCCAAGAATGTTAAATAGTTTGCTGGCATTAAACAGCTGATGGTGTTCTGATCACACATCTTATTACAATTTCTTGATGCGCCCTTCTGTTCCTGAGATATGAGGGTTTATATTTTGTCTGACTATCCAGGAAATCGGATGGGCGTGAACGTAATTTTAATAATGGGAGTAACAGTCAGGGGATGGGTGGGATTATACAGTCATGGGATGGGTGGGATTATACAGTCAGGGGATGGGTGGGATTATACAGTCAGGGGATGGGTGGGATTATACAGTCAGGGGATGGGTGGGATTATACAGTCAGGAGATGGGTGGGATTATACAGTCAGGAGATGGGTGGGATTATACAGTCAGGGGATGGGTGGGATTATACAGTCAGGAGATGGGTGGGATTATACAGTCAGGGGATGGGTGGGATTATACAGTCAGGGGATGGGTGGGATTATACAGTCAGGGGATGGGTGGGATTATACAGTCAGGGGATGGGTGGGATTATACAGTCAGGAGATGGGCAGGATTATACAGTCAGGGGGTGGGTGGGATTATACAGTCAGGGGATGGGTGGGATTATACAGTCAGGGGATGGGTGGGATTATACAGTCAGGGGATGGGTGGGATTATACAGTCAGGAGATGGGTGGGATTATACAGTCAGGGGATGGGTGGGATTATACAATCAGGGGATGGGTGGGATTATACAGTCAGGGGATGGGTGGGATTATACAGTCGGGATGGGTGGGATTATACAGTCAGGGGATGGGTGGGATTATACAATCAGGAGATGGGTGGGATTATACAATCAGGAGATGGGTGGGATTATACAGTCAGGGGATGGGTGGGATTATACAGTCAGGGGATGGGTGGGATTATACAGTCAGGGGATGGGTGGGATTATACAGTCAGGGGATGGGTGGGATTATACAGTCAGGGGATGGGTGGGATTATACAGTCAGGGGATGGGTGGGATTATACAGTCAGGAGATGGGTGGGATTATACAGTCAGGGGATGGGTGGGATTATACAGTCAGGGGATGGGTGGGATTATACAGTCAGGGGATGGGTGGGATTATACAGTCAGGGGATGGGTGGGATTATACAGTCAGGAGATGGGCAGGATTATACAGTCAGGGGGTGGGCGGGATTATACAGTCAGGGGATGGGTGGGATTATACAGTCAGGGGATGGGTGGGATTATACAGTCAGGGGATGGGTGGGATTATACAGTCAGGAGATGGGTGGGATTATACAGTCAGGGGATGGGTGGGATTATACAGTCAGGGGATGGGTGGGATTATACAGTCAGGGGATGGGTGGGATTATACAGTCGGGATGGGTGGGATTATACAGTCAGGGGATGGGTGGGATTATACAATCAGGAGATGGGTGGGATTATACAGTCAGGGGATGGGTGGGATTATACAGTCAGGGAATGGGTGGGATTATACAGTCAAGGGTGGGTGGGATTATTCAGTCAGAGGGTGGGTGGGATTATACAGTCAGGGGATGGATGGGATTATACAGTCAGGGGATGGGTGGGATTATACAGTCAGGGGATGGGTGGGATTATACAGTCGGGATGGATGGGATTATACAGTCAGGGGATGGGTGGGATTATACAGTCAGGGGATGGGTGGGATTATACAGTCAGGGGATGGGTGGGATTATACAGTCAGGATGGATGGGATTATACAGTCAGGGGATGGGTGGGATTATACAGTCGGGATGGATGGGATTATACAGTCAGGGGATGGGTGGGATTATACAGTCAGGGGATGGGTGGGATTATACAGTCAGGGGATGGGTGGGATTATACAGTCGGGATGGATGGGATTATACAGTCAGGGGATGGGTGGGATTATACAGTCAGGGGATGGGTGGGATTATACAGTCAGGGGATGGGTGGGATTATACAGTCAGGGGGTGCGTATTAGGCATAAATCCAACTCAATGTACTATATTCACACCCCCTGACTGTATAATCCCGCCATCACCGGATCATTATTAAAATGAGGTTCACGCCCATCTAAATCCCATGGATCTCAGAAACGGACAGACGTATCAATAAACTGTAAAACGGTGCGTGATCAGGGAGCCATATTCTATCTAATGACAAAAAAAAAAAAATTGACCACAGGTCCTCTTTAAAGGGGTAATTCGCCCCTAGACATCCTATCCCCTATCCAAACAAACGCCAGGTGCAGCAGAGAGATCACAGGGGTCACCATTGGCGGGACCCTCACGATCTCCCTGCTGCACCTGGGGTTCGTTTACAGTGTTGGGTGCAGCGCCGGAGCACCAGAGGCTTGTGATGTCACCACCACACAGTCTGAATGCAAGTCTATGGGAGCCACGCCTCCTCCCATAGACTTGCATTAAGGGGGCATGGCTGTAATGTCATGAGCGGAGTGTGACCGTGGTGTCACGAGTCTCCGCCCCACATCGCCAGTCATCCGGCCTGGAGTGAAGTTCGCTCCGTGCACCGAATGTCTGGGGTGCCGCAGCCGAGATCATGGATGTCCCTAGTGGCAGGACCCCCGCGATCAGACATCTTATCCCCTAGCCTTTGGATAAGATGTCTAGGGGCGGAGTACCCCTCTAAGTCTCCCATACACTTTAGAGAAAAGTCACCTGAACCTGCTGATTTTGGCAGCACTGGGCAATGGTCAAATGTGTAGGGGGGGGGGGGGGCTCCCAAGAAGGATAAGGCCTGAATTTCAACTGCTGCATCCTTTAGTTTTTAGGAACATAAACTATGAGTAAAATGAGTGTTTGGCCAACAGCTATTAGAGGTGTATGGGCACCAGGGTGCTGAGGAGAAGACGGTGATGATGGCCTAGACTAGGTGTGTGTGACCCGTAGACTTTTAAAGGGGTACTCCAGCGCTAAGACATCTTATCCCTTATCCAAAGGATAGGGGATAAGATGCATGATCGCGGGGGTCCCACCGCTGGGGACCCCCGTGATCTTCCACGCTGCACCCCGTTAGAATCAGCCCCTGGAGCATGCTCGCTCCGGGTTTAATTACTGGCGATCACGGGGACGAAGCATAGTGATGTCACGGCTCCGCCCCTTGTGCGTCACGCTCCGCCCCCTCAATGTTAGCCTATAGAGGGGGTGTGACAGCTGTCACACGGGGGCAGGGCCGTGACGTCACTATGCTTCGTCCCCGTGATCGCCAGTAATTAAACCCGGAGCGAGCACGCTCCGGGGGCTGATTCTAACGGGGTGCGGTGTGGAAGATCACGGGGGTCCCCAGCGGCGGGACCCCCGCGATCAAGCATCTTATCCCCCATCCTTTGGATAGGGAATAAGTTGTCTTAGCACCGGAGTACCCCTTTAAGCCCCGTGCAGCACTTCTGGCTTTTGGGCCATTGTCAGGCAAACACCAAGGCACAGATGAGATAGTCTAAGCCCTGGTGAGAGGCGGCCATTTGTCTTTGACCCTTTCAGGTCTCGGAGGGTTTGGTGGTCGTCGATCAAGGCTTTCTCCTTTCGGACATGGCTTTTTATTATGGCATTTGTGGGATTCGTGTCACTTTTCTGCATTACTAAAGAAAATATATGCCAAAATAATATCTAAATATGAATGCACACAAGAGCACAAGAGCACAAGAGCCTTCTCTACAATCTGCGGAGACCAGAGGGAAAATAAGAAACGTATTGCAGTTTATCCCCACATGTAAGTACTAAGCCTAAATGATAGTCACACATTAGAATATAGGAATGAAGTACGAAAAATGTAACATTTCTAATATATAATAGTTCTCCCGCACCCTACAGTGATAAGTGCAGAAAATGATATGGTCACTGAATCTTAGATTTTCAACTCATCCATGGATAATGCTAAACTGAGGTTATTTTAGGACAAGGTAGTAGAAAGTAACACATGGGTAATGGTTGTACATAGAGATGAGCGAAGTTACAGTGATTCGATTCGTCACGACCTTCTCGGCTCAGCAGTTGATGACTTTGGCCGGCATAAATTAGTTCAGCTTTCAGGTGCTCCGGTGGGTTGGAGACTCTCTTCTAGGACTGTATCCACCATTTCCAACCCACGGGAGCACCTAAAAGCTGAACTCATTTATGCAGGATAAAGTCATCAACTGCCGAGCCGAGAAGTTTGTGACTAATCGAATTTACTGTAAGTTCGCTCATCTCAAGTTGTATAGAAGGAAAATATACATGTTAAAAGAAATAGAAAAACTGATCAAGTCTATGGACAGTCGGCATCACAGTATATTAGAATTAAAGGGGTAATCCACCCCTAGACATTTTATCCCCTATCCAAAGGATCACCGGGGTCCCGTTGCTGGGGACCCCCTGGATCTACCATGCAGCACCCACCTGTAGCGGCTTCCGGAAACGCTGGAGGTCCTCAGGTTGAGTCCATCTCGACCACCAGGATGGAAGATCGTGATGTCACGACTCCGCCCCCGTGTGATGTCACACCCCGACCCTCAATGCAAGTCTATGGGAGGGGGCGTGACAGCTGTCACACCCCCTCCCATAGACTTGCATTGAGGGGCGGGGTGTGACGTCACACGGAGTGGAGTCGTGACATCACGATCTTCCGTGATCCTTTGGATAGGGGATAAGATGTCTAGGGGCGGAGTACCCCTTTAAGTTGTAGGTCCGGTTCACGAAAACCATTTTTGGTGCATCTTGTTTGGCCACACCATGGAGTGAAAACAAAAGATGGAGCAGTAGAAGTCTTTTTGGTATTCTTTTCCTACTTTAAAGGGGTATCCCTATTAACCATTTATAGCATCTACCCAAGTTATAGATACTGTATATGACAGAATGGAGGTCACATGATTTCTGTTTGCAAAATCATGCACCAAATACCCGGCTACCTACAAAGGGGGCAAGTACCTAGTGAAGAAAGGCACCTGCCTACTTACTGGGGGGCAAATATCTACTGGGGGCAGTGATCCTACTGAGGGGCACCCATCTACCTATGGTGGTTGGGGGCACCTATCTACCTATTAGGGGGCACATATCTACTGCTGGGGGTTAACTACATACTGGCATAATCTATCTTCCTATGGGGGGCACTTGGCTAGCTTCTGGAGGCACAGATATCTAAGGGGTACCTTCCCACCAAGAGAAACATTATTACCGTTTGGCACACTTTGGGTGGGGAAAAGGTAAAGATGATGTTAGTAAGTGCAGAGCATAAGATGTTTCTCCGACAGATGTCTGCAAATATGAGTCGTGGTTGGTAGAAGTTGTCATGGTAGTCTGGGCCAGATGAAGAAGAAAAGAAGAGAGAACATTTAGGCCCTGATTTACTAAGAGTGTTGTGTAGTTTTCTTTGTGGGTTTTATTTCCCTACATTTTTTTCCCCACGGTATTTACTAAGGTTTCCCTACATTTTGCACTTTCCCCAACCCTTCTCTGTCGGGTTTTCCTCAGCTCAAATCCACCACATTTTCTGTGGAAACCTTAGTAAGGGTGCATTCCCACGTTGCGTATTTTGCTGCGTATTTGCTGCGTATTTGGTGCTGCGTATTTTCCTAGCCATTGACTTCAACAGAGAAAATAAAATGCGCAGCAGCAAATATGCAGCAAATACGCCGTGTGGGAATGTACCCTAAATATGTATGGTTTCTGTGAAAATGTTGGGACCACGCCCCTTTTCACAGTGACCACGCCCCTTTTCGGGTTTTCAGAATCTGGGGCACAACCCGACAAAACATGTTGGGTTTGCAATAGTAAATCAGGGCCTTAGAGTCAGAGATAATGCCATCTGTGAGCGCAGTGGATGTACCTGTATGTACAAGGGACATTCAAAAAGTTTCCACACCCCAGGGACTCCTTTATGAATCAATGGGGTCCATCGGCACAGTTGTTCGCCATCTGATGTGTCCAGGATAGCAGTCATGGTTTCTGCTGTAATAGAAGCCATGATGGTGGTGTAAACAGAGCCTAAGGATTAGGGATCGACCAATATTGATTTTTTTTAGGACCGATAATGATAATCTGTGGAGGTTGTGGCCGATAGCCGATAACTTGTACTGATATTCCGGTATAAGTTATCGGCTATAAATCCCCCCCCCCCCCCCCCCCCCGGCGACGCTGCTGCAGATCAATGGTTTAAAGCGGGCGCTTTAAATATATGAACTGCAGCGGCTTTTGCGGTGCCAGAGACCGCCGCCGCCCGCTTCTCTCCCCCTGCCTGTCCTGGGGTCCTCCTGAGTCCTACCACCGCCACTCCCCCCCCCCCCCCCCCATCTACCTATCCTCTGGCCAGAGACCGCCGCCGTCTGCTTCTCTGCCCCTGCTGGTCCTTAGTCCAACCACCGCCGCTGCCCCATCGCCTCCCCCATTGCCGGTATTATAATTACCTGTTCCCGGGGTCCGCGCTACTTCTGGCTCCGGCGGCGTCCTGAGCTGTCACTGTGCGCACTGACGGCGACGTCGCGTTGAAGACGTCACTCGTCATTGCGCAGCGCACACAGGAACACAGGACGCCGCAGGAGCCAGAAGTTGCGCGGACCCCGGGCCCCGGGTACAGGTAATTATAAAACCGGGGATGGGGGAGGCAATGGGGCAGCGGCGGCGCCTGTCTCTGGCCGAGGCGGGGCGGTGCGGTGGTGGAGTTGCGGGGGGCGGGGCATTATCGGATTATCGGCAAGGTAATTGCCGATACCGATAACGTCCAAAATCGTGAATATCGGCCGATAATATCGGCCAAACCGATTATCGGTCGATCCCTGCTAAGGATACATTCACATAAATTGTTCCCCCACACACTGAATGAAAACCGTGTGAAATTTGTATCCTATTGTTTTTCAATGTAAATTTGTGTCATAGTTCACAGTGTGGATGTAAAGTCCACATTGTGGAAAGAAAGGACTGACATGATGGGCCCCACGGACTATGATTATAGTGATTATTTTTCCATCCCCCCCCCCCCCCCCACATATGTATGAATGGGGTTCCACAAGTCTAGAAAAACATTGGTGATGTAATGTGCCAAAGTTTTTAGCTTCTCTGTTGAAAATGAAAAATCAGAGCAGAAAAAAGGTACCAAAAACAGGGTAAAAAAAAATGTCATGAATTAAATGTGAAAAAAAAAGAAAACCATGCCCAAATTTTGGAAAATTTGCAGAAAGTAACAGATTGACTCTTATCCGCTTTGGAAAACTTTTTTTTTTTTTTAATGAACTGGAGCCAGAAAGTTAAACAGATTTGTAAATGACTTCTATTAAAAAAAATCTTTACCCTTCCAGTACTTTTTAGCAGCTGTATGCTACAGAAGAAATTATTTTCTTTTTGAATTTCTTTTTTGTCCACAGTGCTCTCTGCTGACACATGATGCCCGTATCAGGAGCTGTCCAGAGCAGGAGAAAATCCCCATAGCAAAACTATGCTGCTCTGGACAGTTCCTGACATGGACAGAGGTGTCAGCAGAGAGCACTGTGGACAAGACAAAAAAGAAATTTAAAAAGAAAATAATTTCCTCAGCTAAAAAGTACCGGAAGGGTAAAGATTTTTTAATAGAAGTAATTTACCTATCTGTTTAACTTTCTGGCACCAGTTGATTAAAAAAAAAATGTTTTCCATCAGAGTACCTCTTTAAGGGGTACTCCGCCCCTAGACATCTTACCTCCTATCCAAAGAATAGGGGATAAGGTGTCTGATCACGGGGGTCCGGCAGCTGGGAACCCCACAATCTCTGTGCAGCACTCAGCGTTTGTTTAACGGGGGTCGTGACGTCATGACCACGTCCCTCAATATGTCACACCACGCCCCCTCAATGCAAATCTATGGGAGGGGGCGTGGCAGTCACCACGCCCCCTCCCATAGACTTGAATTGAGGGGGTGTAATTTGATGTCATGAGGGGCGTGGTCGTGACGTCATGACCCACGCCACCCACTCCAAAATGTTCCAAACGAAGGGGCAGTGGAGTACCCCTTTAAGGGGTACTTTCTACACATCCTACCTAAGAACTGTGACTTTGCAATACTGTGCCACAGTATCTAGATTCTGCAGAGACCTTTCATAAAATGAATCCTGTTTGCAAGTAACAAGACTTTCTGGAGCCTTATAACTGCACTTAACACCAGGTACAACCCCAAACACCACACAACGTGTACCCTGGGGTAAAGGTTCAAGACACCCCCCCCCCCCCATTCCATTTTGCACACGCAAATAAATCTAAAATTCTAATCTTCTTCTCAGCATCTTAAAGAGGACTTTGTGGATAAACAGGTACACCGCCATAGATACAGAAGCAGAAGGACTCTGTAAAGAAACTAGAATAAAACCTCCAGATTCCAGCCTTCAAACTAAATTCAAGCCAAATACAGACGGGATAAAACACATGCTCATGAGTGTTCAAGCAGGTCTATCCTCGTCCTTTGCTGCCCTTAAAGGGGTTATCCAGGAAAAAACTTTTGTTTTATATATCAACTGGCTCCAGAAAGTTAAACAGATTTGTAAATTACTTCTATTAAAAAATCTTATTCCTTTCAGTACTTATGAGCTTCTGAAGTTAAGGTTGTTCTTTTCTGTCTAAGTGCTCTCTGATGACACCTGTCTCGGGAAACGCCCAGTTTAGAAGAGGTTTTGTATGGGGATTTGCTTCTTAACTGGGCGGTTCCCGAGACATGTGTCATCAGAGAGCACTTAGACAGAAAAGAACAACCTTAACTTCAGAAGCTTATAAGTACTGAAAGGATTAAGATTTTTTAATAGAAGTCATTTACAAATCTGTTTAACTTTCTGGAGCCAGTTGATATATAAAAAAACATTTTCCCTGGATAACCCCTTTAAAGGGGTACTCCACTGGAAAAAAAAATTTCAACTGGTACCAGAAAGTTAAACAGATTTGTAATATTTTTATTGTCTGTATGAAGTGATTTGTAACATTGAGAAAGAGGTTGTTTCAGGCCTCGAAACGCGTCTGTTTGCTTTGGCACCTGAATAAAGGAATTTTATATCCATACATCACGAATTGTGATCTTTGCCTAACGGATTGCACCGGAAATCCCTGGATGTTCCAGACCCAGACATTGAATACAGATTTGTAAATGACTTCTATTTAAAAATCTTAATCCTTCCAGTACTTATCAGCAGCTGTATGCTCCACAGGAAGTTTTTTTTTCTTTTAAAAATGTCCTTCCTGTCTGACCACAGTGCTCTCTACCGACACTTCTGTCCATGTCAGGAACTGTCTGTGGTAGGACAGAAAAAAAATGCTAAAAGCAAAAAAAACTTTCCCTGGAGCATACAGCAGCTGATAAGTACTGGAAGGGTTAAGATTTTTAAATAGAAGTCATTTACAAATATGTTTAATTTTCGGGCATCAGTTCATTTAAAAAAGAAAAAAATAATGTTTTCCAGCGGATGACCCCTTTAAGTCCGCCTTTTATTTGTGGAACTCGTGTTGTTTTCATACTAACATTACATGTGACATCCCTTTCATCCTCTCGGCGTTTCATCAGTACCGAGCAAAAAAAAAAAAAAAGATTCATTTAAGGAAGAATTTGTAGGTCACTAAATATTATCAAGAACAATGGCTGATTTTAATAGAGGATTGCGCTAGGACTATCTCCTGAGTAATCTACAAAAGCATGTCCCGGTGCATTACCATGGTAATTCGAGGCTTTGTCTGCGTTATTATAATTCACATCAATAGATATTTTTCTATTGACGAGGCTGTCAATAATCTTTGTAGGCAAGAGTACCTAGACATTGCACATCTCTCTAGAGAAGTATTTCCCAAGCAGGGTGCCTCCAGCTGTTGCAAAACTACAACTCCCAGCATGCCCGGACAGCCTTCGGCTGTCCGGGCATGCTGGGAGTTGTAGTTTTGCAACAGCTGGAGGCACCCTGCTTGGGAAACATTGCTCTAGAGGAGAGGTCACAGTTCATTTTTATAGAACTCTCTTTCTCCTCAATCATTGATTGAGATGTAGGGCACCCTCTGCCTTCATAAAAGGGGTCCTTTTTCCCCCCTTTTGCTGCAAATTAACCTGTTAAGGACATAGGACGTTCTCTAACGTCCCCACTACTTGGGCTTTAATGCCCAAGGACGTTAGAGAACGTCCTGTTGTATTTCCGGTCTCTGCCGCTCGCCGGGCAGAGATCGGAACTGGATGCCTGCTGAAATCCTTCAGCAGGCATCCAGGGCAAACGCCGAGGGGGGCCATGTAGGCCCCCCATGTCGGCGATTGCCGCAAATCGCAAGGGAAATCGCCCTTGCGATCTGCGGCGATACCAGGCTGATCAGGTCTCTGGGACCCGACCGCCCGGTAATTTCGCATGATCCCGGCTGTCACAGACAGCCAGGACCATGCTGGAGGCTAGGAGCGAGGTGGCAAGCCTGCCACCTCCTCCGATCCCCTGCGATCCGTCGGTTAACTAACCGACCAATCGCAGGAGGGGGGGGCGGTTACTTCTTCCCGTCCTGCCCAGCCCCTTGAAGTCCGGAGAGGACTGGAGGAAGACCGGAGGATGCGGCGGGGGACGGGGGAGTGCTGGGGACCGGCCCCGGTACTTACCTCGTCCCTGAAGACCCGGATCCCGGCGGTGAAGACAGCGGCGGCGGCGACAGGTGAGTAGATCTTCAGCCGCGGTCAGGCTCTTTACAGCAATGCACGTCGCCGTAAAGCGACATGCATTGCTGTATTGGGACCCTGTAAACTACAACTCCCAGCATGCCCAGACAGCCCTTGGCGTCTGGGCATGCTGGGAGTTGCAGTTTTGCAACATCTGGAGGTCCACAGTTTGGAGACCACTGTGCCCTTCCAGATGTTGCAAAACTACACATCCTCAGCATGCCCTTACTGTCCAGGCATGCTGGGAGTTGTAGTTATGTAACATCTGGCCCTTCAGATGTTGCAGAACTACAACTCCCAGCATGCCTGGACAGTTTTGGCATACTGGGAGTTCTAGTTTTGCAACATCTGGAAGGGCACAGATTGGGAACCACTGTATTAGTGGTCTGCAAACTGTAGTCCTCCAGATGTTGCAAAACTACAACTCCCAGCATGCTGGGAGTTGTAGTTCGGCAACATCTGGCTCTAAAGATGTTGCCGAACTACTACTCCCAGCATGTCTGAGAATGCTGGGAGTTGTGGTTTTGCAACAACTGGAGGCACACTGGTTGGGAAACATTGTCTGTTTCCTAACTCAGTGTTTCCCAACCGTGTGCCTCCAGCTGTTGCAAAACTATAACTACCAGCATGCACTGATAAACTGTGCATGCTGGGAGTTGTAGTTTTGTAACAGCTGGAGGTCCCCCCCCTGTGAATGTACAGGGTACATTCACATGGGCAGGGGGCTTACAGTGAGTATCAGACTGCAAGTTTGCGATGCAGCAAATTTTGCGCGGCAGCTCAAACTCGCAGTGGGAACTCGCTGTAATCCCCCGCCCATGTGACTGTACCCTAAAAACACTACACTACACTAACACAAAATAAAATAAAAAGTAAAAAACACTACATATACACATACCCCTACACAGCCCCCCTCCCCTCCCAATAAAAATGAAAAACGTCCGGTACGCCACATTTTCCAAAATGGAGCCTCCAGCTGTTGCAAAACAACAACTCCCAGTATTGCTGGACAGCCGTTGACTGTCCAAGCATGCTGGGAGTTTTGCAACAGCTGGAGGCACCCTGTTTGGGAATCACTGGCGTAGAATACCCCTATGTCCACCCCTATGCAAGTCCCTAATTCAGGCCTCAAATGCGAATGGCGCTCTCACTTCGGAGCCCTGTCGTATTTCAAGGCAACAGTTTAGGGCCACATATGGGGTATCGCCGTACTCGGGAGAAATTGTGTTACAAATTTTGGGGGGATTTTTCTCCTTTAACCCCTTATGAAAAGGTGAAGTTGGGGTCTACAACAGCGTGTTAGTGTAAAAAAATAATTTTTTTTACACTAACACACTGGTGTTGCCCTTTACTTTTCATTTTGACAAGAGGTAAAAGGGAAAAACGCCCCCCAAAATTTGTAATGCAATTTCTCCCGAGTACGGAGATACCCCATAAGTGGGCGCAAACTTCTCTGGGGGCGCACAACAAGGCCCAGAAGGGAGAGTGCGCCATGTACATTTGAGGTGATTTGCACAGTGGTGGCTGATTGTTACAGCGGTTTTGACAAACGCAAAAAAAAAAAAAAACACATGTGACCCCATTTCGGAAACTACACCCCTCACGGAATATAATGAGGGGTGAAGTGAGAATTTACACCCCACAGGTGTCTGACAGATCTTTGGAAGAGTGGGCTGTGCAAATTAAAAATTTTGTACAGCCCACTGTTCCAAAGTTCTGACAGACACCAGTGGGGGGTAAATGCTCACTGTACCCCTTGTTACGTTCCTCAAGGGGTCTAGTTTCCAAAATGGTATGCCATGTGGGGGTTATTTTGCTGTCCTGGCACCATAGGGGCTTCCTAAATGCGACATGCCCCCCGAGCAAAATTTGCTCTCCAAAAGCCAAATATGACTCCTTCTTTTCTGAGCATTGTAGTTCGCCCGTAGTGCACTTCAGGTCCACTTATGGGGTACCTTCATACTCAGAAGAGATGGGGTTACAAATTTTGGGGGGTATTTTCTGCTATTTACCCTTGCAAAAATTTGAAATTTGGGGGGAAACACACATTTTAGTGAAAAAAAATTTTTTTTTTTTTACATATGCAAAAGTCGTGAAACCCCTGTAGGGTATTAAGGCTCACTTTAGTCCTTGTTACGTTCATCAAGGGGTCTAGTTTCCAAAATGGTATGCCATGTGAGGGTTTTTTGCTGTTGTGGCACCATAGGGGCTTCCTAAATGCGACATGCCCCCCGACCAAAATTTGCTCTCCAAAAGCCAAATATGACTCCTTCTCTTCTGAGCATTGTAGTTCGCCCGTAGTGCACTTCAGGTCCACTTATGGGGTACCTCCATACTCAGAAGAGATGGGGTTACAAATTTTGGGGGGTATTTTCTGCTATTAACCCTTGCAAAAATGTGAAATTTGGGGGGAAACACACATTTTAGTGAATTTTTTATTTTTTTTTTTACATATGCAAAAGTCGTGAAACACCTGTGGGGTATTAAGGTTCACTTTACCCCTTGTTACGTTTCCCAAGGGGTCTAGTTTCCAAAATGGTATGCCATGTGGGGATTTTTTGCTGTTCTGGTACCATAGGGGCTTCCTAAATGCAACATGCCCCCCAAAAACCATTTCAGAAAAACGTACTCTCCAAAATTCCCTTGTCGCTCCTTCGCTTCTGAGCCTCTACTGCGCCCGCCGAACACTTTACATAGACATATGAGGTATGTGCTTACTCGAGAGAAATTGGGCTACAAATATAAGTATAAATTTTCTCTTTTTACCCCTTGTAAAAATTAAAAAATTGGGTCTACAAGAACATGCGAGTGTAAAAAATGAAGATGGTGAATTTTCTCCTTCACTTTCCTGCTATTCCTGTGAAACACCTTAAGGGTTAAAACGCTGACTGAATGTCATTTTGAATACTTTGGGGGGTGCAGTTTTTATAATGGGGTCATTTGTGGGGTATTTCTAATATGAAGACCCTTCAAATCCACTTCAAACCTGAACTGGTCCCTGAAAAATAGTGAGTTTGAAAATTTTGTGAAAAATTGGAAAATTGCTGCTGAACTTTGAAGCCCTCTGGTGTCTTCCAAAAGTAAAAACTCATTAATTTTATGATGCAAACATAAAGTAGACATATTGTATTTGTGAATAAATTTTTTTTTTATTTGGAATATCCATTTTCCTTACAAGCAGAGAGCTTCAAAGTTCGAAAAATGCAAAATTTTCAATTTTTTCAGCAAATTTTGAAATTTTTCACTATGATACGATGCAAGTATTGACAAAATTTTACCAATAACATAAAGTAGAATATGTCACGAAAAAACAATCTCGGAATCAGAATGATAGGTAAAAGCATTCCAGAGTTATTAATGTTTAAAGTGACAGTGGTCAGATGTTCAAAAAACGCTCCGGTCCTAAGGTGTAAAATGGCCTGGTCCTTAAGGGGTTAAAGGGGTATTCCAGGCAAAAACTTTTTTATATATATCAATTGGCTCTGGAAAGTTAAACAGATTTGTAAATTACTTCTATTAAAAAATCTTAATCCTTCCTATAATTATTAGCTTCTGAAGTTTTCTGTCTAACTGCTCAATGATGATGTCACGTCCCGGGAGCTGTGCATGATGGGAGAATATCCCCATAGGAACTGCACAGCTCCCGGGACATGAGTCATCAGAGAGCAGTTAGACAGAAAACAGCAACTCAACTTCAGAAGCTAAAAACTATTGGAAGGATTAAGATTTTTTTAATAGAAGTAATTTACAAATCTGTTTAACTTTCCGGAGCCAGTTGATGTATAAAAAAAAGTTTTTGCCAGGAATACCCCTTTAACCACGCAGGACGTATATTTACGTCCTGCACCGGCTCCCGCGATATGAAGCATCACATCGCATCAGTCCCGGCGCTCATCATCGGCCGGGACCCGCGGCTAATACCACACATCGCCGATCGCGGCAATGTGCGGTATTAACCCTTTAGAAGCGGCGGTCAAAGCTGACCGCCGCTTCTAAAGCGAAAGTGAAAGTATCCTGGCTAGTCAGTCGGGCTGTGAAATTGCGGGGTCCCGAACAGCTTGCAGGACACCGGGAGGGCCCCTACCTGCCTCCTCGGTGTCCGATCGGCGAATGACTGCTCCGTGCCTGAGATCCAGGCAGGAGCAGTCAAGCGCCGATAACACTGATCACAGGCGTGTTAATACACGCGTGTGATCAGCATGAGAGATCAGTGTGGATCTATGGGAGCTATAACACTGCAAAAAAAATGTAATAAAAAAGTGTTAATAAAGGTCATTTAACCCCTTCACTAATAAAAGTTTGAATCACCCCCCTTTTCCCATAAAAAAAATAAAACAGTGAAAAAAATAAATAAGTAAACATATGTGGTATCGCCGCGTGCGTAAATGTCCGAACTATAAAAATATATCATTAATTAAACCGCACAGTCAATGGCGTACGCGCAAAAAACTCCCAAAGTTCAAAAAACGCATTTTTGGTCACTTTTTATACCATTAAAAAATGAATAAAAAGTGATCAAAAAGTCCGATCAAAACAAAAATCATACCGATAAAAACTTCAGATCACGGTGCAAAAAATGAGCCCTCATACCGCCCTGTACGTGGAAAAATAAAAAAGTTATAGGGGTCAGAAAATGACATTTTTAAACGTATACATTTTCCTGCATGTAGTTATGATTTTTTCCAGAAGTGCGACAAAATCAAACCTATATAAGTAGGGGATCATTTTAACCGTATGGACCTACAGAATAATGATAAGGTATAATTTTTACCGAAATGTGCACTGCGTAGAAACGGAAGCCCCCAAAATTTACAAAATGGCGTTTTTTCTTTGATTTTGTCGCACTATGATTTTTTTTTCCGTTTCAACGTGCATTTTTGGGTAAAATGACTAATGTCACTGCAAAGTAGAATTGGCGACGCAAAAAATAAGCCATCATATGGATTTTTAGGTGGAAAATTGAAAGGGTTATGATTTTTAAAAGGTAAGGAGGAAAAAACGAAAGTGCAAATTCTTTCCTTTTTGAATTTCTTTTTTGTCTTGTCCACAGTGCTCTTTGCTGACACCTCAGTCCGTGTCAGGAACTGTCCAGAGCAGCATAGGTTTGCTATGGGGATTTTCTCCTGCTCTGGACAGTACCTGATACGGGACAGAGGTGTCAGCAGAGAGCACTGTGGACAAGACAAACAAAAAAGAAATTCAAAAAGGAAAGAATTTCCTCTGTAGCATACAGCTGCTAAAAAGTACTGGAAGGATTAAGATTTTTTTTTAATAGAAGTACCCCTTTAACCTTATAAACCCCAAACATGCTGCAGAACCTCTTTATAAAATATGACTAACAGGACTAACAGGAGTCAGAGTGAGAGGGAGTTATCAGAGTGAGTGGTCCTATATAGGACCATGGCATGGTTTCTGATTAATTGCTTTACTATGATGTTATCTGCATTGCTATGTCATCTATATGCTTACATTTATGTTGTATGATTGAGGTTTAGCAAGATATCCTTTATGAATGATCTTGTTCAAGTCCCCTGACGACGCTGTTTTTTTTTGGGGGGGGGGGGGGGGGGAGAGAAACACGTCGAGATATAACATTGTTAAGGTGACAGGGAATCACAAGTGCTTCTTTGGGATGGATTGGTGCTCTATTTGACTCTACTGGAAAGTATTCACTATTATCTTTTGGCATGATGAAGCTTTATCTCTTAGTGAGATGCTTATTTAGAGGACTTGTTTGAGTTTATGTTTGAGTTTAAAGGGTTTATCCAGGGAAAAACTTTTTTATATATATCAACTGGCTCCAGAAAGTTAAACAGATTTGCAAATTTTTTCTATTAAAAAATCTTAATCCTTTCAGTACTTATGAGATTCTGAAGTTAAGGTTGTTCTTTTCTGTCTAAGTGCTCTCTGATGACACGTGTCTCGGGAACCGCCCAGTTTAGAAGAAAATCCCCATAGCAAACCTCTTCTAAACTGGGCGGTTCCCAAGACACGTGTTATCAGAGAGCACTTAGACAGAAAAGAACAACTCAACTTCAAAAGCTCATAAGTATTGAAAGGATTAAGATTTTTTAATAGAAGTAATTTACAAATCTGTTTAACTTTCTGAAGCCAGTAGATATATATATAAAAAAAAAAGTTTTTTTTCCTGGATAACCACTTTAAGTGGTTTTAGTCCTGTCACTGATATGTACTGTTTGCAAGGACCCTTCCAAGTCTTCTCTGTTGTATGTTAGGGTTTCTTTGATAGATTTTTATTGTAATGTATTTTTATTTGTTTTTTTCTATTCCCCACTCAACCAATCCCTATTTGAGGTTGGTCACTGTTGGTCACTCTACGGTCATAGAGCATTATTATCAGAGGAGGAGAATTGGGTAGTTGCCCAGGGACTCAATTTCCTTATGACTGTAAATCACTTTCATTCAACATCAATTTCTTCTGCCCTGTGCTGCTCTATAATGGCAGTATTATGTAGGCATTGATATGGCAGTGTTATGTGTCCACTACATAGGTAGGTATTAGTATTAAGCACTGAATAGCAATGTGTATAGGTAATATATTGCACTATATGGCAGTATTGGTACATAGATTTCATTAAATGGGCACTGTCAGATACAAAAACTTTTGATATGTTGTGAAGCATGTATAACCAATAGGTTTTGCAATTGCTTTTATTAGAAAATTTTCAGTATTTCATACTAAAAAATACAATCAAACAACTGCCCCCCCTGCCTGCTTGGAGACATACTAGTCCTGCTGTGTCCATGCGTCATCACCTATGTCATGGACACACTTCCTTGATTGACAGCTGTGAGCGCAGGGCTCACACCTGGAGGAAAAATCCTCTCACTGTCAGCCTGTGTCCCGTTACTGTCAGTGAGGACAAGCTGGGAGTTGTAGTTTTGCTAATGCTCGGGGAGATGTGAGCAGACAGAATACTGAGGGAGGGGGCGGAGACCTGCACAGTGAGGCCACACCCCCTCCCTTTGAGATGTATTCTGACTAGTGAGCTAAATTAAAAGTGTAATAAAAAAATAAATAAAGATGCTAGACACATAAAAATTTGATGTACATGGTCAGGATTAGGTACTGAGTGATATATTTAAAAACAAAGTTTATTGTTGGATCTGACGGGTACGCTTTAAGCATTATTTTGACACTGTATGGCAACTTTATTTTAGCATTAAATATCAGTGTGTAGGTGATAAATGGCACTGCATGGTAGTATTGATCAGTTACTGTACAGAGGTATAATACAGCATTATTATTATATATAAGAGTGGATTTTAAAATTTCGAGAGAAAACTTACAAAATGAGCGTGCAGGCTGCTGTAAAATACTTATTGAGTGTGGTCCCAAAAGGAATCTATAGTCAAAGTCTAGATTTAAGATTGGGGTAAGAATGTACAAAACACCTAAATAGAAAAAAAAAAATAATAAAAAAAAAAAAAATATATATATATATATATATATATATATATATATATATATATTATAAAATAATAAATCATAATAAAATATAATATAAATATAATAATAAAAAATATATCATGAAAAAAAATTTAAGGAAAAATACCATGATCCTGTAAAATGTAGAGTCCTCTAAAAAATGTAGACTTGTTTGTTGTTTCCATAAAAAATAAATCAGATGTCACCAGAAAGTAATGAGCAGCAGAGACCCTGCCCCCATTGTTACCCCAGTGACAGGGCATAAGGCAGGAATGTTTCCCTTATTTTATCTTTTGAAACCACCCTGACCCCTTTAAAAAATTTACAGGACAATCCTATTTTTTTTATTTATTTTTAATATTATTTAGATCTTGATTTCACTTTTTCAAAATTTTTTACCTATACAAAGATCAAGACAAATAACAATTCATATAGATAATTGTGGTTGGGCTTCCACCCGTTCAGGTAGATTGTTGTATAAGCCTTTACGAACATCCAACATATGAGTTAGAATAAGATTCTTCCTCCATTCATTGATATCTTGGGCTTTTGCAGCCAGGAAATAAAACCTAAAATTGGGCAACCCCCATCCACCCTTCTGGAAGGGTGAGATTCGCATATTTTATGCTAACACGGTTTCTATCCCATAGTAACCTGTTTATTATTGCCTCCAATCCTATAAACCACCAAAGGGGTATCCAAAATGGAGATGCTCCAATAATATATAATACTTGTGGTAGAGCTACCATCTTTCTTAAAAGGGGTACTCCGGTGGAAAAACTTTTTTTTTTCCATTTTTAAATCAACTGGTGCCAGAAAGCTAAACATATTTGTAAATTACTTCTATTAAAAAATCTTAATCCTTCCTGTATTTATTAGCTGCTGAATACTACAGAGGAAATTCTTTTCTTTTTGGAATGCTCTCTGCTGACATCACGAACACTCTGCTCTCTGCTGACATTATTATAATAATAATAATAAAAAGTCTTTATTTATTGTTGTCCTTAGTGGGATTTGAACCCAAGGCCCCAGCACTGCAAGGCAGCAGTGCTAACCACTGAGCCACCATGCTGCCCTTAGCATACATCTGCTATGCACGGTTGCTAAAATGGACAGAGATGTCAGCAGAGAGCACTGTGGTCGTGATGTCATCAGTGTTCCAAAAAGAAAGGAATTTCCTCTGCAGCATTCAGCAGCTAATAAGTACTGGAAGGATTAAGATTTTTTAATAGAAGTAATTTACAAATATGTTTAACTTTCTGCCACCAGTTGATTTAAAAAAGAAAAAAAAATAAGTTTTTCCATCGGAGTACCCCTTTAATGCTGCTCTATCTGCTTGTGCTAGCGGAAGGTTACCCCAAACTTTAGCTTTTCTTTCTATTTTTTTTTAACTAGGGGTTTTAAATTAAAGTCGTTAAATGCATTTTTCTCATTACCTATCTCTAAACCCAGGTATTTTAAGGTTTCTCCTCTTCCAACAATGGAGACCCCTCGTAATGAGAGTACAGTATTTTTCTCCATTCACTTTTTCTCAATTCACCTCTGTTCCTGAAACCCTGCCAGAATATTTAACCTGAGTCATGACTATTGGGAACATCAATTCGGGGTTATCCAAGAACAAGAACAGATCATCTGCATATAGGGAGATTTTATTATTCTCCCCATTAATCCCAAACCCTTTAATCTGGGGAGAGGCTCTTAAAGCTGCTGCCAACGGCTCAATAAACCTTATAAATAAGAGGGGAGAAAGAGGGCGCCCTTGTCTTGTTCCCCTAGACAAAGAAAAAGGCCCAGTTAGGTTACCATTACCGTATTTTTTGCCGTATAAGATGCACTTTTTCTTTCCCAAAACTGGGGGGGTGTCTGTGCGTCTTATACGGCAAATACACATAAAACTCTGTCCTATCGCGGCAGTCCCTGTGGCCGTCAACGTCCGGGACCCGTGGCTAATACAGGACATCACCGATCGCGGTGATGCCCTGTATTAACCCTTCAGATACGGCGATCAAAGCTGACCGCCGCTTCTGAAGCAAAAGTGACACTAACCCGGCTGCACCGGGAGGGACCTTACCTGCCTCCTCGGTGTCTGCTCTGTGCCGGGATCCCCTGCATGGCCGGCGCTCTCCTTCCTAGTCATCACGTCATTGCGCACGCCGCCCCGTCATCCAATAGGAGCGGCGTGCGTAGCAACGTGATGGCGGCAACGGAGAGCGAGGATACCGGGCAGCAGAGACTTTCCGGAGCGACGGGGACACCGCGGGGACGCAGCGACAGCGATGGAGGGCGACATCCAGGGCAGCAGTGACAAGTGGTGACTGGTCCGGAGCGGCGGGGACAGGTGAGTATTACCTCCTATACCAGTGGTCTTCAACCTGCGAACCTCCAGATGTTGCAAAACTACAACTCCTGGCATGCCGGGAGTTGTAGTTTTGCAACATCTGGAGGTCCGCTGGTTGAAGATCACTGTGACCTATAATTTACATTGTATTCTAGATTTTCCTCATTTAAAATTGGGTGCGTCTTATATGTCGGAGCGTCCTATAGGGCGAAAAATACGATAATTACCATCCGCACCCTAGGACTATTATACAATAGTTTAATCCACTGAATAATCTTTTCCCCCCTCCAAACCAAACTTGGCCAATGTCTTCCAGAGAAACCTCCATTCTACTTTGCCAAACGCCTTAGTGGCATCTAATGACAGAGTGGATCGGAGTGGATGGCGGCCCATCTGGATACTCGCCAGAACACGTGTCAAGTTATCATGAATCAACCTCCCCTTTACGAATCCTGACTGATCTGGGTGTATCGGACCAGGAATAACCTTAGAGAGACGCATGGTTACTACCTTGGCAAGGCAGGACAATCCCTTTAATCGGGAAGAACACAGCTGCCTATTTGGTAATATCTGCCCTGCAACTCCACAATTTGTCCGGTAAGAGTCAATATAAACCACTAGAGCTGAATGAACAGGAAAGGCAATGATAGCAACCAGAGCAAAGATAAAGAAAGAAGCAGCAATCGTTATAGTGTGTACAGTAATCAATAGCGTAATCAGTACAAATAGGGAATGGCTGCAAGGTTACCTTGACTTAGATGCTGCAGGAGACAAACAATAGAGAACGGTGGTAGAAATATATATCAGTGTGATGATAAAAATCCCTTTAATGGGGTACCCCGCCCTTAGACGTCTTATTCTCTATCCAAAGGATAGGGGATAAGATGTCAGATCGCTGGGGTCCCGCCGCTGGGGACTCAATGCGATCTTGGCTGCCGCATCCCAGACATCTGATCCGAAGTTCGCTCCATGCCGGATGACTGGCGAGGCGGGGCAGAGGCTCGGGATGCCCCGCCTTCTCACTGCTTCACCCGCCGTTCGTTTAGTCGGAGGCTCGTGATGCCGCAGCCGTGTACCGCTCATGACTTCATGACCATACCCCCTCAATGCAAGTCTATGGGAGAGGGCGTGACGGGCGTCACGCCCCCTCCCATAGACTTGCATTGAGGGGGCATGGCCGTGACATCATGAGCGGGACGTGGCTACGGCGTCACGAGCCTCCGACTAAACGAACGCCGGGTGCAGCAGTGAGATGGCGGGGCATCACGAGCCTCTGCCCCAGTGGCGGGACCCCCGCGATCAGACATAAGATATCTAGGGGTGGAGTACCCCTTTAAGACAAATATAAATTGAGGGCCCCGGTATGTTTTTTTCATTTCAGGAATTCATGTTGTGAATAAAGCGATGTGATAGGATACGTTCCCTTTAACTAAGACTAGGTTCAGACTACGGAATCTCCTGGCAGAAAATTCCGAGTGCGGCCAGCGCCGGCTGAATCAGTCGGCGCTAGGACCGCACGGACACTGCAGTCTCCAATAGACTGCAATGTGTTCCGCGCGGATTTCCACCTGAAAAAAGAGCAACGCCATTCTTCAGGCAGAAATTTCTAAGCGGATTTTCAAAGCGGATTTTCCACTTCACAAATTCCGAAGTGTGAATTTGTGAACGGAAACCCATTCACTACACTAGACATTTTAGCAAGCGGAATTTCTGACGGAAATTTTACGACTGAATTTCTGTCGCAAATTCCGTAGTCTGAACCTAGCCTAAGAGATATGGTTGACCAGTTGATGATGGCCATGATAGAGCTGGATGCCATTGCCATAGGCATAATGTAATAAGAAAATATCAATGCACAGAAGACTAGGCAAAGAAGCCGCTGTATTAGGGCATGGTCGCAATTTGCTGCAGATTTTCTGACAGGATTCCCCACTGAATATCTACAGTAAACTACCGTACAATGTTAGTAAATCTGCAAGAGGTATATGTGAATCAGCTCACCCCAAGCCCATGGCACAAGCACGGAGCAGGGTGCGGACTGCACCCGAAAACTTGGAAGCAGAAAAACAAGGAGCTCCAGCTCATTTGCAGATCAGTATGCCATCTTTATTCACTGGACGCTACATGGATCACAGGTAAGACAGGATGTGACGCGTTTCGGACAATGTGCTGGCCTTACTCATACAAACGAGTAAGGCCATCACCGTGCCGAAACGTGTCACATCCTGTCTTACCCGTGATCCATGTAGCGTCCAGTGAATAAAGATGGCATACTGATCTGCAAATGAGCTGGAGCTCCTTGTTTTCCTGCTTCCAATGTTAGTAAATCGTATTTTCAAAACCTCAATTATAGAAATGTTCAAATAAGCAGCAAAAATGACAGATTTTACTACAGATTCCATCCCTGACAAAGGTTGAATTCTTTGGTCGAATCTGCATGAAAATCCAGTATGGGGGTAGTGGCATTTCAAATGTTCTTTTATAGGGTCCTATATTTTCTTACCTTCCACTGACAAAGAAACAGGTCACAAGGAAAATGAGCAGGATGATCCCGCCGGCCACAGAGATTGCCAAAATAGTAATCTGGTTAGGATCGGTTATGGCGATCATATCTGAAACAGAAAAACAACACAGCAGGAGGTAAGAATTACTATCCATGGTGGAATTACTATATTCTTCTCTAGAGATGAGCGAACTTACAGTAAATTCGATTCATCACGAACTTCTCGGCTCGGCAGTTGATGACTTTTCCTGTATAAATTAGTTCAGCTTTCAGGTGCTCCCGTGGGCTGGAAAAGGTGGATACATTCCTAGGAAAGAGTCTCCTAGGACTGTATCCACCTTTTATAGCCCACCGGAGCACCTGAAAGCTGAACTAATTTATACAGGAAAAGTCATCAACTGCCGAGCCGAGAAGTTCGTGACGAATCGAATTTACTGTTAGTTCGCTCATCTCTATTCTTCTCCATGGTAACAGACTACAAACAAATGTAGTCGGATCTTGCAGTCACGTTCCCTTCCACTTGTCTCCCGGTTATGGCTAGCCTACATTCGGTGGGGCAAATTGAAGGGGCAGGACTGCAGGATCAGACTACAACGAGTTTGTTAGTAGTCTGTAACCATGGAGACACCTCAGATCATTTTAATAAAGAAAAGTTGCAATGGTTAGTGGCATTACTTATTTTAGGTACACTGGTCGCAGAGGAGGATATACCCTCATGAATGGTTTCTGAGGGGGGAGAATTGGGTAGTTGCCCAGGGACCCCCATTTCCTTATGACTATAAATCATTTTCATTCAACATCAATCTCTTCTGCCGTGCGCTTCTCTATAATGGCAGTATTATGTGGGCATTGAATAGTGTAGACAATATATGGCAGTGTTATGTGCTCACTACATAGGTAAGTATTACGGTAGTATTGAGCCCTGAATAGCAATGTGTATAGGTAATACATTGCACTATGTGGCAGTATTGTTTGGATACTGTAATAGATTTCATTTAGCATTATATGGCAGCATTATTTCAACACTGTATGGTAGTTTTATTTCAGCATTGTATAGCAGTGTGCAGGTGATGTATGGCGATGTTTGGTAAAAGCTTATGGATACTGTACATACTTATTTAGCACTGTGTGACAGTATTATTTGGGAACTATATGGTAGTCTTATTTCAGCATTGAATAGCAGTGTGCAGGTGATGTATGGTAGTATCTTATGGATACTGTACATACATATTATTTAGCACTGTATGACAGTATTATTTGGGAACTATATGGTAGTCTTATTTGAGCATTGACTAACAGTGTGTGGGTGTCCTATGGCACTGAATGGTATTGTTTGGATACTGTAAATGGTTATTATTTAGCATGATATCACAGAATTAGTTGGACACTGTATGGCAGCTTTATTTTAGCATTAAAGGAAAATGGTCATCTGTTCATCCACACTAAACCCAATACATTGGGTTATAGTGTGGATGAACAGGAGACCAATGAGGGGTCAATGGGTTAAATCTTCTTCCATCTTCTGTGAATTGCATGTTGGAGGCGGGCCCGCTTGCTCAATATGAATATTCATTGCTGCGGGTAATGTGAGCGCTGCACCAACTGAGCGCTGAAGTGACTGCAATAACGAATATTCAAATTCAGTCGGCAGGCCCGCCTCCAACGCGCAATTCACGGAAGATGGAAGAAGATCTTCGGAGGGACAGATCTCCAGTGTGCAGGTATTATACAGCATTATTATTATTATAGATAATTGAATTTTAAAATTTCAAGAGAAAACTCACAAAGTGAGCGTGTGGTACCATAAGGAATCTATAGTCAAAGTCTAGATTTCAAGGGGTATTCCAGGAATTTTTTTTATTTGACTATGCTACAGGGGCTGTAAAGTTAGTGTAGTTCATAATATAGTGTCTGTACCTGTGTGTGACGGTTTTCTCACAATTCTCTGTGATTTTCACCCCAAAATTTATTGTTAACAGCATACAAAATGACTGTTGTCTCAGATTTTTCCCAGGTTGCAATGCGGCCGAGACCAGACTCACTAGTCAGCTGATGACAGGGAGCCTGTCTGCTTCAATGGGTGGAGCGATCGCTTGGTGGGAGAGAGATCAATCTGCAACTAATGCAACAGCTGTAGTCACCCTGATTGAAAACCACAGGTCTTTTGAATGGATGCAGCTCATTTATGATTCAATGGGTGGCGTGGCTGATGTGTGGGAGGGAGGAAAATGGAATTATGGGATTTTTAGGCAGAAGAAGAAAACTCAAACAGGAAATACCAGTTCACATAAAGCTAGCCACAGTGTTATGGTAATCTCACAACATAGCCATTTAGCCCCAAGACAAGCGCAGATCCTTCCTAAGCATGTCCATTACTGTCTGCAAGGTACATACTAAAATCACTTTATGGTGGATAACCCCTTTAAGATTGGGGTAAGATTAAGAATGTACAAAACACGTATATTAAAAAAAAAAAAATATATATATATATATAAATCATAATAAAAAATATAATATAAATATAATAATAAAAAATATATTATAAAAAAATTTTATAAAAAAATATTATATAAATATAATAATAAAAAATATATAATAAAATAAATATAATATAAATATAATAAAAAATATATAATAAAAAAATTGAGCAACGTATATAAAAAAAGAAATAAAATAAAATAATAAATCATAATTAAAAATATAATATAAATATAATAATAAAAAATATATAATAAAAAAGTGAATAAAAAATATATTATAAATATAATAATAAAAAAATACATTATAAAAAAATATAATATAAATATAATAATAAAAAATATATAATAAAAAAATTGAGAACTGAGACCAGTAAATACCATGATCCTGTAAAATGTAAAAAAAAGTAGACATGTTTGTCGTTTCCATATAAAAAATAAAACAGATCGTAAAAAATGATGCGAAAAATTGTCATAATTGCTCCCAACTAAATGATGTAATCCTGTGTATTCCTAATGACCGAGAGCATTGTATATATATATTCCGTTCACACATGAAATGACATAATGCAGAAGAGATTAGTGGATGTTTTCCAAAATATCCTTACGGGAATTCATTAATCTTGGTGGATAACGGCAAATCGGACTATATTTGGGATTAAATACCGGATGTCACAAGATTACACAGATCCTCTGGGAACATTAATTCCTGTTTAGAAAAAAGTCACTTGTACATTCGTTGTTCCGGGAATGAGGGGCTTACATTGGGGATTATGGTAAAGTGTAATGACCGTGTATTTTGATAGGTGGTGCATCTGGTAAAACATTCTCACCTCTCTAATACACCTGCTGTTACCAATAATGCAACACCAAGTGCAATGTAAGAATTGGAAATGATAGGGTGCACTGAACATAAACTAACAGAGCCCCTATGACAGTGGTTGCAAACTGTGGCCCTACAGATGTTGCAGAACTTCAAATCCCAGCATGCCCGGACAGCCGAAGGCTGTCCGGGCATGCTGGGATTTGAAGTTTTGCAACATCTGGAGGGCCACAGGTTGAGACCACTGCCCTATGATATATTGTAAATAAAAAAAAAAGTGTAGCTTATCCCCTGTGCTGAAGCCAGTCACATTTGTTTAGAACAGGGGATAAGCTACAGACCAGTTGCTGCATAATCCATGTGCAGAAAAATTTACCTGAAGGACCTCCAACTCCGAAGAAATGAAAAATTTCGTAAAGAGGTAAAAAAAAAATCTGCACGTGTTTTGAACATGAACTGTTCTTATTCATGGGTACTTGTGTAGCTATTGTTGACAGGACTTCCTATATCCTTCATCCTTCATATAAAGGTGGAAATGTAAAATACATATATTGCATTCATATTAATGCCATGAGTAAGAAGAGTCATTGTTCGAAACGCGTTGGAGTTTTCCATTCCATACCACATCCATGGGTTTACTTTTAAATCGCGCTACCAGATAAAGTTCAAGTTTTTTATTCCTGTAAAAACTGGAGGTCTTCGACCAATAAGGATTAAAATAAACAGGAAGAGTGCACCAACCATAAACTATCAGATCCCTTATGATATATTTTAAATAAAAAAAAGTCAGCTTTCCCCACGATTCATTATTGTGGAAACCTGTCACCTTTGTTCAGCACGAGGAATGAGCTACAGACCGGTTCCTGTATAATCTATGTTTAAAAAATTAACCCAAAGGACCTCCAGTTCCAAATAACTAATAATAAAACATTTTTAAAAAATGTAAACTTTATTTCACAACAAAAATTCTGACGTGTTTTGAACATTGACTGTTCTTACTCATAGTAACTTAAATAGCTATTGTTGGCAGGACTTCCTATATCCTTCATCTTTCATATGAAGGTGGAAATTTTAAATATATAAGTTTTGCATTATTCTTAATGGCATGAGTAAGAAGAGTTATTGTTCGAAATGCATTGGAGTTTTCCATTCCATACCGCATCCATGGGTGTACTTTTTAATCGCGCCACCAGATAAAGTTCACGTTTTTTATTCCTGTAAAAACTGGAGGTCTTCAACAAATAAGCATGAAATAAACAGGAAGAGTGCACCGACCATAAACTATCAGAGCCCTTATGATATTTTTAAAATATAAAAAGTCAGCTTTCCACCTTTCCAGCTTTCATTATTGTGTAACCCTGTCACCTTTGTTCAGCATGAAGAATGAGCTACAGACCGGTTCCTGCATAATCCATGTGCAGAAAATTAACCAAAGGACCTCCAGCTCCAAATAACTAATAATAATAATAATAAAAAAAAAAAAAAAAAAAGGAAACTTTACTTCACAACCAAAATTCTGACGTGTTTTGAACATTGACTGTTCTTACTCATGGTAACGTAAATAGCTATTGTTGGCAGGGCTTCCTATATCCTTCATCCTTTTTATAAAGGTGCAAATTTAAGGGATGTGTTTTGGATTATTCTTTATGCCATGAGTAAGAACAGTTGTTGTTCAAAATGTGTTGGAGTTTCCAAGCGTTTTAATGCATCTATGGGTGTACATTTTAATCGCTCTGCGGAAGAAAGTTCAAGTTTTTTATTCCAGGAGGTCTTTGATGTTTTTTTTATGTTTATATTCCATGATATGTTGATGTCAATGGAGAAAAACTCTTGCAGGGGTGGTTTATCATGATGGGGGCAGTGAACTGGGAGAATTATAAAATCATCAGAGGTACTTTTTAATACTACTGGATTATTAAATTATACTATTTTTATAGTATTTTACTATTATATTATACAAATATACTATTGAGCCCAATAAAAAAAATGTTTGTGTATAACATTTGGTTAATCGCACACTGTAAAGGTCTGTCTTCTAAGTGGCGAGTAATTTAGTAAATGAGAATTCATGTTGTGTGAATGTATGAACAAACATTAAGGGATTCTTCTACAAAGAAATTGCTTTATTAGTTTTATTACTTGTGACACAATAACACGACAATAGCTGCTAAATCGGGAAATGGGAAAAACATTCTACGCACATATATGTCTATAGTTTCACTTCTATTCCTATTGATTCTCCGCTTCAGAACATTCGCACCAATGACCCACATCCAGGTTGCCAATATTGAAGTACCCTAAAAATAGCCTGGAAATCCAACAATACTAAATCAAAGCGCCAAAGAAGATAATTAGGCGTGCATGGATACTGTGTGTGTGTATATATATATATATATATATATATATATATATATATATAGATTATTTAAAAGAAGCCTTTATTAAATATGCTCTATACTCTACGATTAAAAACATACAGAAAAATTTAAAAAGTCATAAGAAAATATAAGCCAGACCCGTGCTTACAGCTGATGAAGTGAGATGGAACTTTCAAAAGAACACTGAAAGCCCAATAAATGGACACCAGAGCATATAAAGTACTGTAAATGTAACAATATGCAAACCTAAGGTGTGTAGGATAAAGAAGAAGGAAACCCACAGAGGTCCGGATAAAAAATAATGGAATTTGCTTTGATATGAGAATAAGAGAATATCAAGTATAATAGTTGTGCATAATGACTATTAGTAACTGAGGGAACCACCCAGAACTCAAACGTATATTTCTCCACACGGCAGCTGTACGGCATATGCTTGGAAAACATTGACTTGGGTTTTAAAATTTTTTTCTACCATGTGACGTTTTTTCACTGCCTTCAGGGCATCACTACTTACCACCGCCGGCCGTATAGGAAACCCCAAGGGGTTAACCCCCGCTGCTCAGCAGCCCAACTTAACTCTTTCATTGCGGGCCCACCACAGAGTGCTCAGCCCAGCAAAGAGTTACCGTAAAGCAGCAATCTATACAGATCGCTATTTTACTGTATATTCTTGATGGGCAGGAGATATATTCACAGAAAGAGCTGTGCGCATGGCTGTATAGCTGTGGGCAAAGCTCAGTCCTGCTACGAGCAGGGACAGTATACATTGGTGTGCTTTGCAACTCTGGATACTGTACAGCTAGCAGAGGTAAATTGTGATGCTATGCATTACTACTTGCCTCCATATATGTTGAAACTATGGCATTTTTGCAAGTAAAAATGCCATACTCAGCATGCTGTGTTTTGGGGAACCAACAGTTTTCCCCCAAAATCCCCAAAGACAGGGGAAAAATACCAAACCCAAAAATGCAAAGTGGGTCCGAGAATGCTTGGCTAGAGGTACAGTGGTTCTAGACATAAAATAAATGAAAAGAAGATCATCAGAAAGCTTCTGTCACAATGAGACCTTCTTAGCTGTCTAGCACTTCAATTTATTACAATCTAACACCCTCTCAGATCTCCTTATTATCGAGCACATTCTAGTATAATCACATTGTCTGACACCTTCAGGTTTCGCGTCTCATTCTGAACTGAGATGCACAAGACCAATACTAGAGCATTATAAAGGAATCAGGTCTCGGGGGGTTAACATCAGCAAAACTAGGTGAGACCTTGTATAGTCTGCGGCCTGTATGTGAGATTAAGAGATATATAAGATAATGGAAAGGCTCAGAGTCATCTGCTGACAATATGTCATTATTCCGTATTGATCCCATCTATTACAGCAGCGATGGGGTCATTCAGGCCGTACATGATGGGCAAAGACTCTGAAAAGTTCTGAAAATGGCTCCTTGTGCTAAAGGCTCAGGGACCTCTGTTGTATGAATATGTTGGATTTTATATAAAGGGATATGGGAGTGCTACATGTAGTACATTAAAAGGGGGTTTCATGAACATTTTTATGTGGACCCTCAATATCATGTTGGCAGAGGTTTAACCTTTAACACTTCTGCCGATTTAGGGGGCCCCAGCTCTCGTGCAGGGCTGCTTTCCCTTTTCTTTCTACCATTTGGCAGCGGCTGCACCTGGTATAGCAGTTGGTCTCATTATATTCAATCAGCTGACTGGTGGGAAATGGTGAGGGTGTCAACTGGGCCAGCATTGCCATTAGACAAACAAGGCAGCTGCCTAGACTTCCCAATAAGACGCACACTCAGTTAAACAACGCCACTGCACGGAGCTGCCGGGACTTCCAGTATAGACAGCATTGTATCCCATGCTGCCTACAACGGAAGATGAGAGAGAAGAGGATCGGTGGGAGACCAGAGAAACAGGAAGACACAGAGGAGAGCATGGTGGCAGCATGACAGGTGAGTACTGTTTGTTATGGAAGAGGCAAACTGCTACTGTATACACAGAGGGGTCAAACTACTATGTACTACCACAAAGTGGCTTATCTACTACAGTATATACAACCACAGAGCTGCCTAACTATTATATACTAATACAGAGAGATTTAACTACTATATACTCGCACAGAGGGGGCCTGACTACTTTATGGGGGCAGCATAGAGACAAAACTACTATAAAGGGGCAGTGTAATTTTTCTGGCATATTCTGTGGAGACGTATTGTGACCTGTTGTGTACTGTTCATGACGGTTTGGGCCAGATGGAGAAGAAAAGGAAAAGTGAAGAACCCTGATCAGAGAAGACATAACCTGTGAGTTATTACATGTAACTATATTTGATAATTTATATGGTTTGCAGAGCCTGTGTATAGCTGGTATAAATGTCCCTATAGTCAGTGTATCGGGTGTGTACATGGTGTTTTGCTCTGTATATAGTGGTATTATCCAGTCAATATTTGGTGTAAGGGTATTGTTCATTGTGTGGCAAGAAGTTGGTCTTGCCTTGGGTGCAAAGAAGTATAGTACCAGCTCTGGGTGCCATGAGTTGGATCCCCACCAATAGATATTGATGGCCTCAACTGTGCATAGGCCAACAATAAAAAAAAGTCCTAGAAACTTTAGTCTTTGGTGTAGACCTTGCAGACTTAAAGGGGTACTCCGCACCTAGACATTTTATCCCCTATCCAAAGGATAGGGGATAAGATGTCTGATTGCGAGGGTCTTTCCGCTGGAGACCCCTGTGATCTCCCTGCTGCACCAGATTTTCATTTAGATCATTGGTTGTAGCATAGGAGGTTCGTGATTTCATGGTGATGCCCTGCTCTTGACATCACGGCCATGCCCCCTCAATGCAAATCTATGGGAGGGGGCATCACGCCCCCTCCCATAGACTTGCATTGAGGGGGTGTGGCCATAATGTAAAGAGTGGGGCATGACCATGACGTCACGAGCCTCCGCCTGGCATTGCCAGTCATCCGACATGGAGCGAAGTTCACTCCGTGCACCGGATGTCTGGTGTGCCTCAGCCGAGATCACAGGGGTCCCCAGGGGCAGGACCCCCACGATCAAACATCTTATGCCCTATCCTTTGGACAGGGGATAAGATGTCTAGGGGCCAGTTTCATTGGCTGAAGATAAGCATGGCAAGCAATGGGCCATTGCTTGTTGAGAAGAGACCAGTAAGAAACTTTCAGTAAAAAAACATACTAGTTACCTTCTGTACTTGTTTCCAATTCTATTTCTCCCCCATAAATGCCTTTTCCACCCACTGTGTGGGCTCGGACTCTGAAGACGTAAGTGGTTCCCGGTTTGAGGCCGTCCACAGTCATAAAAGTAGACTTTGTTTTCAATATTGTGTAATTTTGCTCCTTCTGATTCTACAGGAATAAACAGCAAATACTAATCAATTTATATTGATATTTCCAGTGTGACAATGAACATACGCTTGTAGCACTGACCTTCTCATAGTAGATGACCTCATATTCCACCACTGCATCATTAGTCTTTTCTGGTCCTTGAAAAGCCAAAGTGACGCTGTCTCTGCTCTTTCGTTCCTTCAGGATCACATTTACTGAGGAAGAAATTACAAGAGGGAACGTCATTAAGTTTAGAAAGGTTAATGACGGATCATGTTTTTTTTATTTTCCTATTTTTGAAAAATCTAAGGCAATGTTCACAAGACATTTGTGGTGTACAAAGCCTATATGCCTGCAGAATATGCTTAATATGGCCATAGCCTAACATGGAGCCCATGTAACCCAAAAGAGTATCCTTAACATAATTTACGGCCGGACCACCATCAGGACAATATTTGTCACTAAGAGAGAAGATCCAACTCACGTGGGAAAGGTCCAATATTAATTAGGAGTGATCATTACTCCTACTCCATACTCTATGACTAAGAACATATTGTTTGAAATGCGTCAGTAACTTTTTTTTTTTTTTATAAAGGAATGGATTTTAAACTATGTATGCTTTAAAATAACAAATCTTGGATCATTCCTACATGAGCTAGATCTTCTATTTGTGGAGTTGTGGATTTGACATGCTTTGGCCTTTCCAGCGTCAGGGTAGTGTGTAGCAATTACTACCAGTGTGGTGAGCTGAAGTCTTGTTTTTATTACTGCTATTTAGGGCTGCGGACTGATGGAACTACCAGTGGGGGCTAATTTAGTTTCCAACACGTTGCCCTTCATTTCTCAAATATATATATATATATATATATATATATATATATATAATCCCAAAATAAAGCAGCACTACTTATCCAGTCCAACCAAAAAATTGGTGCCAGCGTCCCAAAGGACTTGATCAGAGTCCATCCAAGATAAAAACCAGATACAGGCGCAGCACTCCAACAAAATAAGTGATTTAATGTCTCATGTCAGCATTACAACGTTTCAGCTCCTCCTGGAGCCTTTTTCAAGCATGCTTGAAAAAGGCTCCAGGAGGAGCTGAAACGTTGTAATGCTGACATGAGACATTAAATCACTTATTTTGTTGGAGTGCTGCGCCTGTATCTGGTTTTTATATATATATATATATATATATACAGGCCCCAATAACAATCATTCCCACTTCAGAAAGAGTATAATATCTTTGAGTAGGTGCCCACCAAATGTTTTGAATATGGTACAAAATGGAGACTACACCACAGGTAGTCTGAGGACTCCTACTATTTGACTATATGTATGGACCAAATATTTCTGACAGTGGCTCTTCCTGTGTCCATATGCTTGGATGCAAGCATAAATAATGTATTTTTTTTTTTAAATCAGATAGTGTTTATTAAAAATTTTTCAAGTAATAACAACACACAAAAAGAAAAACATTTACACACCCAACACCCAGCCCCCTCCCCCCCACAGGAAAAAACAAAACACCCCCCCCCCCCCCGTGTCTTCCCTTCGTCAGCATAAGAAACTATATCATTAACCAAATTAACAAGGCCTTGTAGTGGCAAGGAACCCCATAGGAGGACAACACAATCATACCACACGGCCGGTCTAACACCAGCTAGAAGACAGGTAAATAACACATGGACAGAGCACACTGGAGAGGTCAGCACACCAAGACAAGAAGGTCGACCCTTAAGAAACACAAGTGATCTACAGGCAATACTGGAAAATAACAAAAAAGCGCACCTACACAAACACAAACTAGGGTAAGGCAAAGAGTGAATGACTTCACACTACCTAAAGAGACCCCCCCCCCCAGTAGGACATCCATTGGAGTTCTTCTTAAATACACAGACGTTAAACCTGGAGTGTCTATCCAAGGACCCCATATGGACTCAAACTTACGGGTAGTCCTCCTCTTAAGATATACACCCTTCTCTAGTCTAATAATATGATTAAGCTTATTGATCAGTTCAGAAATAGTGGGAGGAGCTGAGCAATTAGTTTCTGAGCAATTAGTTTACGGGCTTGATATAAAATCCGACTTATACCTATATACAATCCACTATCTTCATCTAGCCCATCCAAATAGCCCAATATGCACGTCACCGCCGATCAAGTCAACGGGAAACCATATACTCTCTGGATAAGCTGTCCCACCTCACCCCAAAATTGACCAAGTGTGGGACAGCTCCACATAACATGTAATAAATGAGCATCTGGTAGGGAGCAACGGGGACAGCATGAATCCGGACGGACACCAATTTTATGCAAAAAAGCAGGGGTACGATACACCCTGTGCAATAAAAAGATTTGGGACACCCGATGGGCCTCTGAGACAGCCAATCGCAGGGTCATGGTCAGTATTCGCTCCCATTGCTCGCCCGACAGAGGCCCCAAATCTACCTCCCGATCTATCTTTTATATTCAGAGGGTATGCGTCATGGTAAGAAGACAATAAGGCTCGATAGAGTACTGATATCACTCCTTTAGTGGATGTACACGTAAATAGACCATTTACCGGACGAACCGACCGTCAAATCACAAGTCCGAGCCTGCGTATCCAAAGCATGTCTAAGTTGTAAATAACTATAAAAAACGAATGTGGTAAATCAAACTCCTCTTGCAGTTGGGAAAATGATTTCAGGGCCGGTCCGTCGTATAGCTGCGAAAGATACAAGACACCCCTAGCTACCCATCCCTGAACATCAGGCAGAGAATTAATCTCAGGTAGATCAGAGTTATACCATAATGGGGAGAAGGTTACAAACGTAGGGTAATTCAGGAGTGATCTAAATTTCATCCACACCTTACGAATAAGAAGGAAAGTAAGAGGAAGGTCTGGGGGACGAGTCTGTGCAGCCACTTCTAACAGATATATAGGGGTGACCTTCCCAAGTCTTCAGTGCGCCCCATAGTGCTATATTGGGCACAACCCTTTAATTGCTGTACCTGCGAAGCCAAAAAGTAAATCCAAGGACTGGGGACAGACAAACCTCCCGCCTCCTTACTACGCTGTAGAGTTTCTAAGCGAATCTCGCTGACTTTCCATTCCAGATGAACTCTCTATATAAGGATTGGATCCGACAAAAATAGGTCACCGGAATCCAAACCGGAGTATTGTGAAGAATATACAAAAACTGAGGCATAAGAACCATTTTAACTAAATTCGACCTTCCCACCATTGACAGGGGCAACCTACGCCAAGCAGATACCTACTATGATCCAGCAATGGAACCAAATTCAACCGGATATACTCCGTAGGGGAAGCTGTTATATGTACACCTAAGTATTTGAACTGAGAGACAACAGCAGGCCCACCTCAGTAAGAACAGACATAGACGGGAGAGGGTCCAGGGGGAGCAAAGCAGACTTATCCCAGTTAACAGCCAATCCGGAGTAACTACCATATGTTCTAATTAAAGTCATCAAAGGGGGGCAGAGAGTGTGCCACATCGCCAAGGAAAAGAAGCATATCATCAGCATAAAGAGCGATACGCTCTTCCAACTCCCCATAACAGAAACCCCTGAATACCACGGAGGATCGAACTAAAATCGCCAATGGTTCAATAGCAATAGCGAACAAGAAAGGGGATAGGGGACACCCCTGGCGGGTACCACGCCCCAACGGGAAAGGTGAAGACAATAAACCATTAACCCTTATGCGGGCGCTAGGGGCAGCATACAGTAACTGAACCCATGCAATCAAACTATCCCCGAAACCCATCCTATGCATCACACTCCATAAGAAACCCCACTCGACACTGTCAAAAGCTTTTGCAGCATCGAGTGAGAGCACTGCACTACAAACCGCCCGGTCAGGCTCAAACTGGAGATTTAAGAATAGCCTTCTAATATTATCTGCGGTAGATTTTCCGGGCATGAAACAAGTTTGATCACTGTGTATTAAGGAGGTTATAACTGAAAGGAGGCGATTAGCCAGCACCTTCGCTAGTAATTTGACATCAGAGCACAACAGGGATATCGGTCTATAGGAGATCGCCTGGAGTGGATCTTTACCCGGTTTCAATAATAAAACTATAATGGCTTCCATCATGGACCCAGGGAGACCCATCCCTCCCCTGCAACACGGAATACCTCCAACAAAATAAATAATGCATTTTTATTTATTTATTTATTTATGTATTTATTTATTTTTAATATTGCGAGTCAGGGGATAAACATTGACTGTATCCATCCAAAGACAAATCCTTTGTATGGAAAGACCCTAATAAAAGTAGAAAGGGAATGACTAGAAAGATCAGATATTCCGCATCGATGCTCATTATCTTTGTAACGTTATTTAACACTTAAATAAATGTAAATAAAGAGATTTCTAGTGAAAACAAGCATAAAAATAAACTCTAATGAAAAAGAGCGTACTGTATTTTTCGCCGTATAAGACGCACTTTTTCTTCCCCAAAACTAAGGGGGAAAAGTTGGTGCGTCTTATACGGCAAATACACATTAAAACCCTGTCCTATCGCAGCGGTCCCTGCGGCCATCAACGGCCGGGACCCGCGACTAATACAGGACATCACCGATCGCGGTGATGCCCTGTATTAACCCTTCAGACGCGGCGTTCAAAGCTGACCGCCGCGTCTGAAGCGAAAGTGACACTAACCTGGCTGCTCAGTCGGGCTGTTCGGGACCACCACGGTGAAATCGCGGCGTCCCGAACAGCTTACATGTCACCGGGAGGGACATTACCTGCCTCCTCGGTGTCCGCTCCGTGCCGGGATCCCCTGCATGGCCGGCGCTCTCCTTCGTCGTCATCACGTCGTCGCACACGCCGTCCCGTCATCCAATAGGAGCGGTGTGCGTAGCGGTGTGAGTAGCGGCATGATGGCAGCAACGGAGAGCGAGGATACGGGGCAGCAGAGACGTTCCGGAGCGACGGGGACACCACGGGGACGCGGCGACAGCAATGGAAGGCGACATCCAGGGCAGTGGTGATGAGCGGTGACGGGTCCGGAGCGGCGGGGACAGGTGAGTACTATCTCCTATACCAGTGGTCTTCAACCTGCGGACCTCCAGATGTTGCCAAACTACAACTCCCAGCATGCCCGGACAGCCAACGGCTGTCCGGGCATGCTGGGAGTTGTAGTTTTGCAACATCTGAAGGTCCGCAGGTTGAAGATCACTGTCCTACACTTTACATTGTATTTGGTTTAGAATCTTTATTTTCTAGATTTCTATGCTTTAAAATTGGGTGCGTCTTCTATGCCGAAGCGTCTTCTATGGCGAAAAATACGGTATATGGAATAAAAACTGAAATTCATTTTATATTCAGAAAATTATTCAAGGGGGACTATAAAATGATGTTTAAGGAAGAGAAAACTGCCTGTGCTTATGTGTTTAAATGTTTATATATTACTGTACAAGAAAGGCTCTGTTCACATAAGGGGAGAATCGGCCACATATTTTATTTTATATACCGTACACATTTCTACAGGAAAAAAAAATGTCTTCTTACCAATGAAGACCAAAAAATATGTGGGCAAAATAAAACACAGGCCCAAATTTTAAGCTGTGTGAACAGGGGTATTCCGAAATAGAGAGAGGCCATGTTCACAAGGCCTCCACTGCCGTCTATGGAGAAGGTGCAGTTCCTTCAGGACTCCCACTTTTAGCCATATCAGAGGACAGCTACAAAGAACTTATCCTGAAGGACCTAGCATAGCTTTATATTAGCCCAATGTTTTCAGGGGGACCTGTGTAATGCTTAACCCCTTAAGGACTGAGCCCTTTTTCACCTTAAGGACTCGGCCATTTTTTGCAAATCTGACTACTGTCACTTTAAACATTAATAACTCTGGAATGCTTTTACCTATCATTCTGACTCCGAGATTGTTTTTTCGGGACATATTCTACTTTAACGTAGTGGTAAAATTTTTTGGTAACTTGCATCCTTTCTTGGTGAAAAATCCCAAAATTTGATGAAAAATTTGAAAATTTTGCATTTTTCTAACTTTGAAGCTCTCTGCTTGTAAGGAAAATGGATATTCCCAAAAAAAAATTTTTTATTCACATATACAATATGTCTACTTTATGTTTGCATCATAAAATTGATGAGTTTTTACTTTTGGAAGACACCAGAGGGCTTCAAAGTTCCGCAGCAATTTTTCACAAAATTTTGAAACTCGCTTTTTTTCAGGGACCAGTTCAGGTTTGAAGTGGATTTGAAGGGTCTTCATATTAGAAATACCCCATAAATGACCCCATTATAAAAACTGCACCCCCGAAAGTATTCAAAATGACATTCAGTAAGCATTTTAACCCTTTACGGGTTTCACAGGAATAGCAGCAAAGTGAAGGAGAAAATTCACAATCTTCATTTTTTACACTCGCATGTTCTTGTAGACCCAATTTTTGCAAGGGGTAAAAAGGAGAAAATTTTTACTTGTATTTGAAACCCAATTTCTCTTGAGTAAGCACATACCTCATATGTCTATGTTAATTGTTCGGCGGGCGCAGTAGAGGGCTCAGAAGGGAAGGAGCGTCAAATGGTTTTTAGGGGGCATGTCACCTTTAGGAAGCCCTTATGGTGCCAGAACAGCAAAAACCCCCACATGGCATACCATTTTGGAAACTAGACCCCTCGGGGAACGTAACAAGGGGTAATGTGAACCTTAATACCCCACAGGTGATTCACGACTTTTGCATATGTAAAAAAAAAAAAAAAATTTTTTTACCTAAAATGCTTGGTTTCCCTAAAGTTTTACATTTTTAAAAAGAGTAATAGCAGAAAATACCCCCCAAAATTTGAAGCCCAATTTTTCCCGATTCAGAAAACACCCCATATGGGGGTGAAAAGTGCTCTGCTGGCGCACTACAGGTCTCAGAAGAGAAGGAGTCACATTTGGCTTTTTTGAAGGAAATTTTGCTCTGGGGGCATGCCGCATTTAGGAAGCCCCTATGGTGCCAGGACAGCAAAAAAAAACACATGGCATACCATTTTGGAAACTAGACCCCTCAGGGAACATAACAAGGGGTAAAGTGAACCTTAATACCCTACAGGTGTTTCACGACTTTTGCATATGTAAAAAAAAATTAAAAAATGTACCTAAAATGCTTGGTTTCCCAAAAAATTTACATTTATACAAAGGCTTAAAGCAGAAAATACCCCCCAAAATTTGAAGCCCAATTTCTCCCGAATCAGAAAACACCCCATATGGGGGTGAAAAGTGCTCTGCTGGCGCACTACAGGTCTCAGAAGAGAAGGAGTCACATTTGGCTTTTTGAAAGCAAATTTTGCTCTGGGGGCATGCCGCATTTAGGAAGCCCCTATGGTGCCAGGACCGCAAAAAAAGCCCACATGGCATACCATTTTGGAAACTAGAGCCCTCGGGGAATGTAACAAGGGGTTAAGTGAACCTTAATACCCCACAGGCGTTTCACGACTATTGCATATGTAAAAAAAATAAAAAAATTTTACCTAAAATGCATCTTTTCCCAAAAACTTTACATTTTTAAAAAGGGTAAAAGCAGAAAATACCCCCCAAAATTTGAAGCCCAATTTCTCCCGAGTACGGCGATACCCCATATGTGACCCTTAACTGTTGCCTTGAAATACGACAGGGCTCCAAAGTGAGAGCGCCATGCGCATTTGAGGCCTAAATTAGGGACTTGCATAGGGGTGGACATAGGGGTATTCTACGCCAGTGATTCCCAAACAGGGTGCCTCCAGCTGTTGCAAAACTCCCAGCATGCCTGGACAGTCAACGGCTGTCCGACAATACTGGGAGTTGTTGTTTTGCAACAGCTGGAGGCTCCGTTTTGGAAACCGTGGCGTACCAGACGTTTTTCATTATTATTGGGGAGGGGAGGGGGGCTGTGTAGGGGTATGTGTATATGTAGTGTTTTTTTACTTTTTATTTTATTTTTTTTGTTAGTGTAGTGTAGTGTTTTTAGGGTACAGTCACACGGGCGGGGGTTCACAGTAGTTTCTCGCTGGCAGTTTGAGCTTTTGCAGAAAATTTGCTGCAGCTCAAACTTGCAGCCCGATACTTACTGTAAGCCTCCGCCCATGTGAGTGTACCCTGTACATTCACATTGGGGGGGACATCCAGCTGTTGCAAAACTACAACTCCCAGCATGCGCTGACAGACTGTACATGCTGAGAGTTTTAGTTTTGCAACAGCTGTAGGCACACTGGTTATGTATCACGGAATTTGTGACCTTACTCAGTGTTTCAAAACCAGTGTGCCTCCAGCTGTTGCAAAACTACAACTCCCAGCATGTACGGTGCATGGTGTAAGGTGACTGCTGGGAGTTGTAGTTTGCAACAGCTGGAGGCACACCGGTCGTGAAACACTGAGTTAGGTAAAAAAAAAACTCTAAGTTTCACAACCAGTGTGCCTTCAGCTGTTGCAAAACTACAACTCTCAGCAGTCACCGACAGCCAACGGGCATGCTGGGAGTTGTAGTTATGCAACCAGCAGATGCACCACTACAACTCCCAGCATGCACTTTAGCTGTTTGTGCAAGCTGGGAGTTGTAGTTATACAACAGCTGAAGGTACACTTTTCCATAGAAAAAATGTGCCTCCAGCTGTTGCAAAACCATAAGTCCCAGCATGCCCATAAGGGAATGCTGGGAGTTGTGGTGGTCTGCCTCCTGCTGTTGCATAACTACAGCTCCCAGCATGCCCTTTTTTCATGTTGGGAGCTGTAACTCACCTCCTGCTGCTGCTTCATCACAGGACTGTCCCTCGCCGCCGTCGCTCCTGGGGCCCCGATCCCAACATTGACGCCGGGGATCGGGGTCCCCAGCACCCAGGGTCGTCTTCCCGCGCCCGCTCACGCCCTCCGGAAGAGGGGCGGAGCGGGTGCGGGAGTGACACCCGCAGCAGGCGCCCTGATTGGTCGGCCGGTAATCCGGCCGACGAATCAGGGCGATCGTGAGGTGGCACCAGTGCCACCTCACCCCTGCAGGCTCTGGCTGTTCGGGGCCGTCAGAGACGGCCCCGAACAGCCAGTAATTCCGGGGCACCGGGTCACTGGAGACCCGATTGACCCGGAATCGCCGCAGATCGCTGGACTGAATTGTCCAGCGATCTGCGGCGATCGCCGACATGGGGGGGCATAATGACCCCCCTGGGCGATATGCCGGGATGCCTGCTGAACGATTTCAGCAGGCATCCGGCTCCGGTCCCCAACCGGCTAGCGGTGGGGACCGGAATTCCCACGGGCGTATGGATACGCCCTGCGTCCTTAAGGACTCGGGATGCAGGGCGTATCCATATGCCCTGCGTCCTTAAGAGGTTAAAGAGGTACTCCGCTCCTAGACATCTTATCCCCTATCCAAAGGATGGGAATAAAATGTCAGATCACTGGGGTCCCGCCTTTTGGGACCCCCACGATCTGGCTGCGGCACCCCAGACATCTGGAGTGAACTTCGCTCTGTGTCAGATGACTGGCGATGCGGGGCAGAGGCTCGTGACGTCACAGCCACGCCTCGCTCATGATGTTACGGCCACGCCCCCTCAATGCAAGTCTATGGGAGGTGGCGTGACGGCCATCACGCCCCCTCCCATAGACTTGCATTGAGGGGGCGTGGCCGTGACTTCACAAGCCTCCAGCACTGCAGCCAACACTTTGAACGAACGCCGGGTGCAGCAGGGAGATCGAGATCTTATCCCCTATCATTTGCATGGCACTATAGGAGATCCCCGCAAATTACAGCTGATCACTGGTGGTGGTGTAATCCATCGTCTTACTGTCAGGGGACCCTTCTAATAAAAAGAGATTCTCCACACCAGGCGACCTCTTCAATGTCTCCCACTTCATCCACTTTAACACATTTCAATGATAGTGTTGGGGCGCGAATATTCGCATTTCAAATTTTTTATCGTGAATATCGCGAATGTGAATATTCGCATATTCCTTCCTTTCACTTGTGGGCCAATTAGAATGATGCAAATACACTTGTCAGAGGTTATCAACAACATCCCTAGCAACCAATAGTAAAGTTGCCCACCCCCTCACTGGTTTCTTCCTCGAATACGCAAATATGCAAATATAACGAATACGCGAAATTCGCGAATATAGGTCAAATATTCGTCTATATATTCGCTAAATTTCGCAAATTCGAATATGGCCAATACCGCTCATCACTATTCAATGATACTTCCAGCATGTCTTCTTCTGTATTCGTTGAATGTTGTGTGTGAACGCTGTCATATCACAATTACAACACATACTAATTTTTACAATTGATCAAGATTTCTTGGACTTTTCCAAAGAATAAATTATCGATATCTGATCGTTCCAGCTGGCACCCCCGCTGATTGACTGTACACTGTGAATGGAGCTGGAAGCAAGCAACTCTGCACAACGAGTAGTGGCCATGCTGGGTGACTGTAACCAAGCTCTCATTACCTTTGGGAGAGCTGAGCTGCAGTAACTAATCATGGCCACTACACAATGTATGGCGCTGTCTGCTGTCCTGCTTTGTTCACTATGAATGTGGGAGCCATGGATCTGACAAATGGCTGATCAGTGGGGGTACCAATTGTTGGACCCCTACCAGGATAGGCCATCAATGAGTAAATAATTCTGTTAAATCCTATAGACCTTGCTTGCTCTGAGTTTGCCATTTGGCTTGAAGATTTACCATATCACCAACATATAAAATCAAAACCATCTCAGTCCGTACGGTAACATACGATTTCTTACCTACTTGAGCTGTGGTAATATTGATGGAAATAAATTGCTTAGGTCCAGAGCTCAGCTCGGAGACTCCATTCAAAGCCTCGATATCGAACGTATAATTGGTGTAAGGCAGCAGATCGGTGATGAGCACACGAGGGTGGGACAAACCAAACTGTCTGGGTATATAATGGATGCCGCTTCCACATGGGCTACACTTCTGGCCTTGTAGTTGGCACCTTCTGCAGTGAATGTTATACGTGACATCCTTTCGGCCTCCTGAATCCTCTGGGGGGCTCCACTCCAGAATCACCGAGGTCTCGTTGACAGTCAATATCGGATTATTTGGAGCAGATGGTGGACCTTGAGATAGAGAAGATAAGATGACATTTAATAAGGAGCAGTGAGTCCAAGGGAGGCACACCTGTCCGAGATCCCACCCGTGACACCAGAGAAGATAACCTTTAAGAGACAGACACGATTTATCATAAAAGGGCTTTTAAAGGGACACGATTAATCATCCCCTGATAGAAACATAGATTTAGTGACAGCTTCTGCTGGAGAGCTCAGCCTCTGTCCCATTCATCCCAGTGTTTGAAACATCTCCAGCAATTCATCTTCCTGTCACAAAACTGATCTAAGAGTTCCGATATCAGAGCCCTCATAACAAGCCAGGCTTTCAGGTTTCTGACAAAGGACACTCCCTTGTACAAGCGCCTTGGAGGAAAGCCAAGCAAGAGCGTCCTGAGCGTAATCTGTACGGCTGCCAATGAGTTCTTCTCTGAAATGCCAGAAATGATTCATTTTCAAATCGGATTGTAAACAAAATGGGCAAGTGAAGGAAAAATTATTAATAAACAAAACAAAATCTGCGCTTTATTGATCGATGGCGTCTGTAAAGAATTGTCACCTAAATATAACAGCGTTCTGAAGGGGCGCATTGTCACAGTGTGGAAGGAACATGGATTTGCTGATTCTTTTTAGTTTATTCTCTATCGTATTTGAAACTTTAGCAAAATGTATCTTACTAGCATCTGTGTCCTGTCTGTTTGTATAATAGTGTCTTGTAGTGTCCTGTCTGTATATAGTGTCTTGTAGTGTCCTGTCTGTTTGTATATAGTGTCTTGTAGTGTCCTGTCTGTATATAGTGTCTTGTAGTGTCCTGTCTGTTTGTATATAGTGTCTTGTAGTGTCCTGTCTGTTTGTATATAGTGTCTTGTAGTGTCCTGTCTGTATATAGTGTCTTGTAGTGTCCTGTCTGTATATAGTGTCTTGTAGTGTCCTGTCTGTATATAGTGTCTTGTAGTGTCCTGTCTGTATATAGTGTCTTGTAGTGTCCTGTCTGTATATAGTGTCTTGTAGTGTCCTGTCTGTATATAGTGTCTTGTAGTGTCCTGTCTGTTTGTATATAGTGTCTTGTAGTGTCCTGTCTGTATATAGTGTCTTGTAGTGTCCTGTCTGTTTGTATATAGTGTCTTGTAGTGTCTTGTATGTTTGTATATAGGGTCTTGTAGTGTCCTGTCTGTCTGTATATAGTGTCTTGTAGTGTCCTATCTGTTTGTATATAGTGTCTTGTAGTGTTCTCTCTGTTAGTATATAGTGTCTTGTAGTGTCCTGTCTGTCTGTATATAGTGTCTTGTAGTGTCCTGTCTGTTTGTATATAGTGTCTTGTAGTGTCCTGTCTGTATATAGTGTCTCGTAGTGTCCTGTCTGTTTGTATATAGTGTCTTGTAGTGTCCTGTCTGTATATAGTGTCTCGTAGTTTCCTGTCTGTATATAGTGTCTCGTAGTGTCCTGTCTGTATATAGTGTCTCGTAGTGTTCTGTCTGTATATAGTGTCTCGTAGTGTCCTGTCTGTATATAGTGTCTCGTAGTGTCCTGTCTGTATATAGTGTCTCGTAGTGTCCTGTCTGTATATAGTGTCTCGTAGTGTCCTGTCTGTATATAGTGTCTCGTAGTGTCCTGTCTGTATATAGTGTCTCGTAGTGTCCTGTCTGTATATAGTGTCTCGTAGTGTCCTGTCTGTATATAGTGTCTCGTAGTGTCCTGTCTGTATATAGTGTCTCGTAGTGTCCTGTCTGTATATAGTGTCTTGTAGTGTCCTGTCTGTATATAGTGTCTTGTAGTGTCCTGTCTGTATATAGTGTCTTGTAGTTTCCTGTCTGTATATAGTGTCTTGTAGTGTCCTGTCTGTATATAGTGTCTTGTAGTGTCCTGTCTGTATATAGTGTCTTGTAGTGTCCTGTCTGTTTGTATATAGTGTCTTGTAGTGTTCTATCTGTTTGTATATAGTGTCTCGCAGTGTTCTATCTGTATATAGTGTCTTGTAGTGTCCTATCTGTATATAGTGTCTTGTAGTGTCCTGTCTGTATATAGTGTCTTGTAGTGTCCTGTCTGTATATAGTGTCTTGTAGTGTCCTGTCTGTATATAGTGTCTTGTAGTGTCCTGTCTGTATATAGTGTCTTGTAGTTTCCTGTCTGTATATAGTGTGTTGTAGTGTCCTGTCTGTATATAGTGTCTTGTAGTGTCCTGTCTGTTTGTATATAGTGTCTTGTAGTGTTCTATCTGTTTGTATATAGTGTCTCGCAGTGTTCTATCTGTATATAGTGTCTTGTAGTGTCCTATCTGTCTGTATATAGTGTCTTGTAGTGTCCTGTCTGTTTGTATACAGTGTCTTGTAGTGTCCTGTCTGTTTGTATACAGTGCCTTGTAGTGTTCTATCTGTATACAGTGCCTTGTAGTGTTCTATCTGTATACAGTGCCTTGTAGTGTTCTATCTGTATACAGTGCCTTGTAGTGTTCTATCTGTATATAGTGTCTTGAAGTGTCCTGTTTGTATATAGTGAATTGTAGTGTTCTATCTGTTTGTATATAGTGTCTTGTAGTGTCCTATGATGCTGGAATTAGGATGCTTCTACAGGGGAAATTCCAACGTGTACACAGTGCAGAAGAATTTCCTTGAATTCAATAGGACTCTGCTGCAGTGGAATTTCTGAGTGGTAATTCCACCGTGTGAACATAGCCTTAGAGGGTGCAGAGGAAAATGGAAATAGCTGTAGAATGGAGTTAAGTGCCTAACAGGTTAACACGTATTGCAGTGCAATCTATTACAATGACAAAGTGTGATCATCCCTATGTATATATTGCGTGTAATATCGCCCATGCATTGCTTGAATAAGTAATTTACCTTTTTACGGCACAATTATAGAAAGCACGCATCCTCCTAGTGCAGCTTCACACCATAGGCATCATTAACAAGAAAAGAAAGGAAACGGAGGAAACCGGCAATGATTTGGAGCAGAAATAATGCAAAAACTCGCCCCCTCACATACGTTTATACAGTGTTAGATGTAACTGTATGGGCATGGCTGACAATAGCGCAGGTCAGTAATGGAAGTGTAGGCAGCACTAGGAATTCTTTTCACTGATGGAATTGCATTCAGTGTGAAACCTATCCCATGCCTGCCACTTCAGCTTAAATCAAGTAAACACAAGGAACTCTACTTTATTCTGTAATAATAGCCTATGCTGCACTATAGAAAAAATGTATAATAATATTTTATATATATACCGTATTTTTCGCCGTATAAGATGCACTTTTTCTTTGGGGGGGGGGGGGAAAGTTGGTGCGTCTTATGCGGCAAATACACATTAAAACCCTGTCCTATCGCGGCGGTCCCTGCGGCCATCAACGGCCGATACCCGCGGCTAATACGGGACATCACCGATCGCGGTGATGCCCTGTATTAACCCTTCAGTCTACGGCGATCAAAGCTGACCGCCACGTCTGAAGCGAAAGTGACACTAACCCGGCTGCTTAGTTGGGCTGTTCAGGACCACCACGGTGAAATTGCGGCGTCCCGAACAGCTTACAGGACACCGGGAGGGACCTTACCAGCCTCCTCGGTGTCCGGTCGGCGAATGACTGCTCCGTGCCGGGATCCCCTGCATGACCGGCACTCTACTTCGTCGTCATCACGTCGTCGCACACGCCGTCCCGTCATCCAATAGGAGCGGCGTGAGTAGCAACGTGATGGCGGCGATGGAGAGCGAGGATACCGGCAGCAGAGACCTTCCGGAGCGACGGGGACACCCCGGGGACGCGGCGACAGTGATGGAGGGCGACATCCAGGGCAGCGGTGACGGTCCGGAGCGGCGTAGACAAGTGAGTTTTGCCTCCTATACAAGTGGTCTTCAACCTGTGGACCTCCAGATGTTGCAAAACTACAACTCCTAGCATGCCCGGACAGCCAACGGCTGTCCGGCCATGCTGGGAGTTGTAGTTTTGCAACATCTGGAGGTCCGCAGGTTGAAGATCACTGTCCTATAATTTACATTGTATTTGGTTCAGAATCTTTTTTTTCTAGATTTTCCTCCTTTAAAATTGGGTGCGTCTTATATGCCGGAGCGTCTTATATGGCGAAAAATACGGTATATTAGAATGCTTCTTTAAATGAGAAGGCTGTGCAGACTCAGGGGTCTGATTCCCAACCTGCCCAGCCAATCACTGACCTCCTCAATTAGCTTTAACAGCGAGGATGCTGGAAGCTGTACCCCCCAATGAGATATCGGTGGCTTATTCTAAAGATAAAAGGGGCTTGGAGTGTAATAGCATTACGGGTTATAATCACTAGATTTTGGAGTAGGATCATCCAGGGATTTATTTTTATTGCCGGATTTGAAGTCAGAAGGAGTTTTCTGCCTCGTGGGGGTTTTACCTTCTTCTGGATCAACGCTGCAGAATAATAGGCTGTGCTAGATAGACATATGTCTTTTTTCAAACTAACAAACTATGGGGAAGATTTCTTAAAACCTGTGCAAACGGTCTATAATGTCAATGGTTGGTTTATTTGAACAGCGAGAAAAAGAATAACAGTGAAAAAAAATTGAAAAACACTTTTCAAATAAGTGAAATGAACTGATTGGGCTCCCAGGTGTCTTTTATACAGGTGAGGAGCTGAGATTAGGAGCACTCTCTTAAAGAGAAACCTCCTAATCGCAGTGTGTTACCTGTATAAAAGACACCTGTCCACAGACAGAAGCCATCAGATCCCACGTTCTCCACCATGGTCAAGACCAAAGAGCTGTCCAAGGATGTAAGGGACAAGATTGTAGACAACACAAGGCTGGAATGGGCTACAAGACCATCGCTAAGCAGCTTTGTGGGAAGTTTACAACAGTTGGTGCCATTATTCACAAATGGAAGAAACACAAAATAACTATCAATCCCCCTCGGTCAGGGGCTCCATGTAAAATCTCAGCTCGTGGAGTTTCACTGACCTTTGAGGAATCGGCCCAAAACTACACAGGAGGAACGTGTCAATGATCTCAAGGCAGCTGGGACCATAGTCACCAAGAAAACAATTGGGAACACACGACACTGTGAAGGACTGAAATCCTGTAGGGCCCGCAAAGTCCTCTGCTCCAGAAAGTACATGTACAGGAACATCTGAACTTTGCCAATGAACCTCTGAATGATTCTTCTGTTCAAATAAACCGACCATTACAAATAGACTTGATCATTTCTTATTGTAGGGTTCTTTTATTCCTTTATAAAGAGTAATAGAGCCCTAGAATAAATTATTACTAATACAGTAATAGACCTTATCTTGGATTTTTCATAAATTATGCAAAAAAATTCCATATGGCCATGGAAGTCCCCTGTGACTTCTAGAATACTTAGAATGCATAATCTGGTAAAGTACCAGCTCTTCTGTCTTGTTTAACTTTACTGCCATGCCCCATGGGCCCTCACGCTCATAAAAATGAATGCCGCCATTTTACACACCAGCTCCAGCCGTTGGACCCCCCTGATATCAGTCCTACGAGACTAACAAAATGGAGTCATCTGCTTGGATTTTAGAAAAAGGAACCTGGTAATAGTCCTTTGGGAGTAGGCTCCCGTTCCGTATGGCCCAAGAGAGCCATTTCGGGAGCCATATATATGTATACAGAACCGTACATAAGTATGGTAGCCCAGCTGCCGTGCATTAAAGCCGAGGGCGTACATGCATTTATATCACGTTTAACTTGCTCTTTATGACGCATCGGCGAGTTATTGTCATCTCATAGTACGAAACAAAGGACTGAGCAGATGGAAAAGGCTAAGCTCCATCTGATGGATGCCTACCATTAAGTTTCACAAACACTACATGATTAGTCCTTTAATATCCAATTCCTAAGAGGGCCGTGAGTACCGCGCGTTCAACAACGCCATGTATGTCAGCCACAAATAAACACTTGTGCTTTATGTAGGGTTACGGTACAACACTTAACTTCTATGGGGCTACACAATGAACTATAAAACATGGTAACTGCTACTGGCTTTATTTACTGGTTTATACTCAGATGGTAAATTTACCAGTTACAGGGTTGGTATAGAGCAGTTTCCCCACTGGTGCGCCTCCAGCTGTAGCAAAACTAGTATGCCGGGAGTTGTTGCTTTGCAACAGCTGAAGTCGGACTGGTTGGGAAACACTGGTATAGAGGCAGATAGCACCATTGTCTCTAAAATCATCAGTCTCTAAATGAGGATGTCCCAATACAAGTACCGATACTTTTTTCAAGTACTTACCGATACTTTTTTTTTAATGTCATGTGACAGCAGACGTGGCTCTAGACTTTGGGAAGCTTTAGGTGAAAGATGAACATGAGGGGGCATGACCATGACGTCACAAGCCTCTGCCCCGCATCGCCAGTCATACGGCACAGAGTGAAGTTTGCTCAGTGCACCAGATGTCTGGGGTGCCGCAGGCGAGATCGTGGAGGTCCCCAGTGGCTGGACCCCCTCAATTAGACATGTTATGCTCTGAATAGGGGATAAGATGTCTAGGGGCGGAGTACCCCATTAATCCAGCCCCTGTGATATCAATAAAATAACTAATGAACATATCAAGTTATATTTTTTTTTTGTATTGATAACTCTATTCTGAAATGTATTCTGGCAGAGTGTTGTGGGCATGCTTTGTGATATGTGCAGAGGAAACACTGCGAAGAGTGGGGGAGGTGTCCTAATGTCAATAATATGATTCATCTCTACAAAACAGGTAGTGCCCGCTTCAATGTTCCAATTTAGTCAAGAATAAAAAAAATATTTAAAAGAAAAAAAACTGTTTAAAAAAACAAGCACAACTCACGTGAACAAGCTGCAGACTTGGGGTCCGTCTCGGGCCTGTAGAAGCCTTTGTCACACGTGCACTCGGCGGAGCTGTCCTGCAGGGAGAAGCTGTGGGCCGGGCACGGCATACAATGGGCATCTGTCAGCAAAGCCTTGTAATACCCCGGTAGGCAGGCTGGAAGACATAACAGGATGAAATTGTAGACTTGGTCAATATCAATAGAAGACAGGTTAACATGAAAGCTCAGAGTCTCATCCCCCCGTGCAGTAATCTGGCATTGATAGACAAGTGAAGTGCAAGTGAAATGGCCCATGTAAGCATTATTAGCGTCTGGTGACGGCCCCCTGCGTTTCTTGGAGTCTGCTCTAAAGGAACAGATGTGTGAGATGTTTAATGAACTGCACCGAATTACATTCAACGTATTCATTGGTTCAATTGAAAGCAACAGGAATTTCTTCCTGTAGAAGACGATGAAGCCTTTGGCTCATGGCCGTTCCGAATATTATCTGCCGGTAGGTAAGAATTATCTCATGCAATTGTCCAATCTAAGTGGAATACGAACTGAAGATGAACATCATATGGCATTCCCTGGCAACATGAGGAGCTTGGCGTTCTGCCGCAAACCATTCGGCTAAAATGAGGTTTCGGGCCTATTAAGTGTTGGATTAGAACATCAGAAAACAGAAGACGTGCACAGATACATGGTGATTCACTAGAGGAAAGAGATGATAATCATTGCCCTGGATTCACAGAAGGTTATGGGGGGCCGCACAGAGGCTGACAATGCCGGCTGTCAACATCCGAGACCAGGAGGACTTCTCAACTGGAGATTGCTGCATTACAGCCCGGTACTGTCTGTCTAGGAGTAAATGAGCTGGCACTGTGCCATAGCCCATAAATAATCCATTATCATTTATCATATCATATGTATAAATATGGAATAATAAAATAGGAAAAGGGGTTGTCCAGATTGCTCCATGCAACCATCCCATACTGTGGAGCTGTAAGGCATCTCATCTACTGACAAAGATTTTATTCTGCTGTATTATCTTAGGAATCAGAAAGGAAAAAAATCATGGTATGGTCCATCAGATGCCCTGTCATAAAGGTATTGTCTCCTAGGAGAATGGCTTCTAAAGGGAAATAAACCAGTGATATGTCACCACACAGAACACCATATGGCGGTACATGGAGCGTCTATGGCACAGGGCCTTCTGAACAGGCTCCTGAGACCTAGGTGCTGGAAATCAGCATATGCCCTGTTAGATTACAGCCTGAATTACTAAAATTTACAGTGAAGGAAAAAAGTATTTGATGATTTTTTTTCTGGATCAACGCTACAAACTATGTTACTGTGAATTGATAGCCCACACATTTTGTACTGGGGTCATAATTGTGATCTAGTACATGTGTGTTGTGCTTGTTTAGCCAGTGCTATGCTTGTGTGTCACGTCATCAGTTGTGTATTACAGTGAGGGGGGGGGGGGGGGAGTATTTGATCCCCTGATAATTTTGTATGTTTGCCCAATGACAAAGAAATGACCAGTCTATAATTTTAAGAACACATGTTAAATAAATTATTAGGATTATGAAAGTATTTAATCCATATCAATCAGCAATTGCTGAGGGAAGGAGCTGAGATTAGGAGCACTCTCTCAAAGAGAACACTCCTAATCTCAGCTTGTTACCTGTATAAAAGACACCTGTCCACAGACTCAATCAATCAGTCAGATTCCATACTCTCTACTATGGCCAAGACCAAAGAGCTGTCCAAGGATGTCAGGGACAACATTGTAGACAACACAAGGCTGGAATGGGCTACAAGACCATCGCCAAGCAGCTTGGCGAGAAGTTTACAACAGTTAGGGACATTATTCACAAACACAAAACAACTGTCCATCTCCCTCAGTCGGGGGCTCCATGTAAGATTTCCCCTCGTGGAGTTTCAATGATCATGAGAACGATGAGGAATCAGCCCAGAACCACACAGGAGGATCTTGTCAATGATCTCAAGGCAGCTGGGACCATAGTCACCAAGAAAACAATTGGTAATACACTACTCTGTGAAGGACTGAAATCCTACAGCGTCTGCAAGGTCCCCCTGCTCAAGAAAGCAGATATACAGGAACGTCTGAAATTTTCCAATGAACCTTTTGAATCACAATTGTTCTGTCGTCTTACACATTTCTTTCTGCAGATGCATTGCCGTCTATGGAGATGCATTGCCGTCTATAGGGCCAGAATGTTCTGCCAGCACCCGCTGTCTACAGAATGTGAACATAGCCTTACAAATGATGTCACTATATAACCATGTGCATAGCTTTTTCTCTATGTTTCCTACATGACATCTACCATAATGCAGCTACATTCCGTTCCCTGCTGTAGAATCCCCCCGTCCTAAGAGGATAGCGCATCTTTTCCGTATTCAGTACGTCATAGTGGAAAGAGTGATTACATCCCCCCAACGTCCTATCCACTATCACTTTAGGTCCTCTCGACCCTAAAATATTGCTCGGCGGAGCGTTATAAAAAATTCATAGTCCTTCCTTAATTTCCTATTATTTACGTATCAACTATGTTATGGTCGTAGAAGATGTAGTGGAGCTAACCGCTGCCTGGTTCTTATATTATATTATATTCTTATATTATATTCTTATTATATTATATTCTTATATTATATTCTTATATTATAGCTAGCAATGGATTACCAATGTAAAATAATAATAAAATGTAAATGGTGCCAAACGACAAACTCAGCTCTGCCGCACCTGACTGTTTTGCAAATGAGTATTTTGACTTTTTTGGACGTGTTTTATTGTTGCGGGATTATAGAACATTCACTTACAATAGGCATCCCCCCCCATCCCCCCCCCCCCGATCCTGAATTAAAATCTAAGCGGTGCGTTCTTTTCTTTATTACGTTTTTTCGTAGCGAGAAGCAGCTCACAGATGATTTGTCCTATATTACAGCCCTGACACATGACTCCTTAGATACAGGGGGAAAAAAACTGCATCAATAATACATTGTCTCCTTCTGCTTCGATTCACAGCAAATCAAGGACATGTTTTTTTTATTTATTTTTTTATTTTGCTGCAAAGACTCTCTGGGCTCGAAGGAAGAACCGGAAAAAAATAAAATGGAGAATGGAGACATGAATGATGGAGGGGAATGTATACATATTAGATACAGGGAAGAATAAGAGAAGAATATACAGTGATCTGTTACATTTTATACTATTGTTTCCCAACCAGGGTGCCTCCAGCTGTTGCAAAACTACAAGCTACAGCTGCATTAAGGTAGATCTCATCTAAGGAACATAGCATTAAAGCAGTACACACAACATTCTGGAAACAACAGGGGGAGACCATGCAGGGGAGCCCCCAGGTCACTGAGGGTCTCAACCTGACAGGGCCTAAGGGTAGTACAGGACCATGTTCTGTACTGGGACATTACAATTGCAAAAAAAAAAAAAAAAAAAGTTAATAAAGATCATTTAACCCCTTCCCTAATAAAAGTAAGAATCACACCCCTTTTCCCATAAAAAAAACTTTAAAAAAAACTGTGTAAATAAAAATAAACATATGTAGTATCGCCGCATGTGAAAATGTCCGAACTATTAAAATATATCCTTAATTAAACCACACGGTCAATGGCGTACTATGCATGTCATAGTATAATACAGTGTTTCCCAACCAGGGTGCCTCCAGCTGTTGCAAAACTACAACCCCCAGCTTGCCCGGACAGTTTTGCAACAGCTGGAGGCACCCTGGTTGGGAAACAATAGTATAAAATGCCTAGACAGTCTCCTAATGTATAGGTAGTACAAAGGACCTGTGTAAGTCTGTCACATGTTATGTTATGCAGTCACATGATTTGTTGTCACATGTTCTCCCAGAGAGCACCAGCTTAACCTATGACCCACAGCTTGACCAATGGGCTTTAGTCCAGCCCCCCACTGTATAAAGGGGCGGCCATTACAATTCGCTCTCTTCTCTTTGAGATTCTATCTGCTATTGAGCACAGAAACCACCGGATGCGATTTCACCACGATTGTCCCGAACAGCCCAACTGAGCTGCCGATAGTGTATTTTTGTTACTTTAGACGCGGCAATCAACTTTGAATGCCACGTCTAAAGGGTTACTAGCACACACCACAACGATTGGTGCCGCATGCTATTAGCCCAGGGTCCCGGCTTTCGTTAGCTGCCGGGACCAACCCACTATGACATGACCCCACGTTATAGACCGGGACCGGGCGCAGGGTGTACAGGTATGTCCTGCATTCTTAAGAGGTTAAACTCCACCCACTTTGATGTGACCCCGCGTTATAGACCGGGACCAGGCACAGGGCGTACAGGTACATTAAGAGGTTAAACTCAATTTAGTGCGGTCCAGGGCCGGGCATCTAAAATGGCGGATCCATATGTGAGGACATCAGCAGCCAGCCACCCCTGTGATGTCACAGCTCCATATATTTGGGAAGCATCTTGTGGCCAGTTACATCAGTGTTCTATTACAGAGAGAGATGGACAGAGAGCCGTGTGTGTTGCACAGAAAAGCATTTTTACAGCAGCGATTCCCCTCCCAGTCACATCAGCGTTCTATTACAGAGAGGGGCAGAGAGCAGTGTGTTGCACAGAACAGCAGCAATTCACCTCAAGGCCAAATCCAGAAAAGAAGCACTGATAGGGAAGGGAGTGAGATTTTGGGTGTAGTGCACAGCAACTGTGGGCTGCAGCACTGGTGTGTACAACAACTGAAAAGCTAATACTAGCCAGACAGTTAGGGTGTGCAGAGCACTAAAAGTATATTGTCCTCTATTAAGAGTAACCTGTGCGTACATCTAAGTGGTGTACCATTTTTTTCCTGTTAAAGTCTTAAGGGCCTAGATACTGTGAAAGGCCAGGCAAAATTACACCTGCTGGTGTTGTAGACAAATACTGTTTTAAGTGTACTGAAGAAACTTGTCCTCCCCTCATAAGTGTATACCACATACGTACATCTAAGTGGTGTACCATTTTGTTCCTGTTAAAGTCTTAAGGGCCTAGATACTGTGAAAGGCCAGCCAAAAGTACACACCTGCTGGTGTTGTAGACAAATACTGTTTTAAGCATAGGGGAGCGTATTGTACTTTCCTCAAATACGCACTAAGTATGTCAGGCAGAGAAGTGCCAGGATGTGCACAGAGGAGTAGCAGAGGCCTAAATTCATCAGGCAGAGGTCGCAGCAGACTAGGGGCAGCAGGAGTCGCAGCAAGAGGCCTGAACTCCCATTATCAGCTAGCGGCAACCCATCTGCCGTCATCGATTGGTTAACATGCTCATCCACTTCATCACAAGTGACATCTGACACCCCCAGTCAACAATCAGTGAATTCCTCAGATACAACCCTCAGTTGGCATGGCCCGGGAGCAGTTCCTGTCCTCCCATTGCCTCTGTCCTATGCTGTTCCCTCCCCCACAGAAGTATCTTATGCTGTGGGTTCAGCTCCACTATTTAGTGAGGACGATCCACTAGAGGACAGTCAGCAGCTACTGCCCAGCCAAGAAGTGGAGGAGACATCTGTCGTTTCCTCCGCTAGTGGGGCAAGTAGTGATGAGGAGAGTGGCATGGGAGGTGGTGTTGCGAGCATTCAGGCTCCTGAGGCAGACACTGTTGAGGAACCGGAGGAGGACATCAGTAACGTGCAGACACAACTCGATGATGATGAAGCCGATCGCACTTGGGAGCCTGGTGCAGAAGAGGCTTCATCATCATCAGGAGAAGAGGGTTGGAGGTTAGGCAGCTGCTGAGCCAGCAAGGTTGTAGCATGGTTGTCAGTCAGCATGGTGGCTGAAGTGGAAAGTCACGAGCCAAACATGCACGGGGTAGACGACCTGCTTCATGGGGGTTCCTGGAGTCGGCAGTAGCAGTCATTAAGTGCGGACTGTTGGTGGGAAAATCAGCTACTTGACGGTGTGGCAGCTTTTCATCAAGCATCCGGAGGATGTTAACCTGGCCACATGCAAGATGTGTCGGCAGAAGGTGAAGCGTGGCCTGGGTACCAATGTTGGCACCACGGCCCTGCATCAACATATGCAGCGTCACCATAAAGCGGCCTGGGAGAACCGTGGCTCCAATGTGGTGGTCCAGCCTGCTGCATCACCCAGTGGCCATCCGCTCCCTCCTTCATCCAGCCAAGGCTCCACCACCTCAACCAAAGAGAGCTGTGTGTCATACCCTCCTTCTGTTTCTCCAGATGCTCCTGGCCTTGAGAGGGAGGACAAACTGACCTACTACAGAGGCATCCTATGTAGTCAGTTGGCTGATGCCTATCGGCACCATCGTTCATCCTCTCGCAGGTCTGAATTGGGGAGCCCCCTACGCTCACCTTTCACTGCCATGGCTGCTGGGGAGGGGTGGGGTGGCATTAGCAGTACCAGCTCCATCAGCAGCAGCCTGAGTCTACAGTAGCTGATGAGTAGCTTTCTTAACCCGAATAGTGAAGCAACTCATCAGCAGCAGGTCCGCTGGACTTCTGGGCAGCCAAACTTGATTTGTGGCCACAACTAGTAGAGTTTGCCCTGGAAAAGCTGTCCTGCCCGGCCAGTAGTGTGCCATCAGAGCGGGTGTTTAGTGCGGCAGGGGCCATAGTCACCCCAAGGAGAACTCGGCAGTCCACGAAAAATGTGGAGAGACTGACCTTTGTGAAGATGAATCAGGCATGGCTCAGCCAGGATTTCCCCCCACCAATGCCTGGTGCATCAGAGTAGATTGACCATGGGGTCACACCAACACTTCACAAATATGGATAGTGCAAAATATATTTAAAAGGGGTACTCCTGTGGAAAACATTATTTTTTTTTTTTTTTTATCAACTGGTGCCAGAGAGTTAAACAGATTTGTAAATTACTTCCATTAAAAAATATTTGTCCTTCCAGTACTTCTTAGTGGCTGTATGCAATTCTTTTCTTTTTGAATTTCTTTTTTGTTTTGTCCACAGTGCTCTCTGCTTACACCTGATGCCAGTATCAGGAACTGTCCAGAGCAGGAGAAAATCCCCATAGCAAACCTATGCTGTTCTGGACAGTTCCTGGCACGGACAGAGGTGTCAGCAGAGAGCACTGTGGACAAGACAAAATAGAAATTCAAAAAGAAAATAATTTCCTCTGTAGCATACAGCTGCTAATAGGTACTGGAAAGATTAATATTTTTAAACAGAAGTAATTTACAACTTTGTTTAACTTTCTGGCACATTTCATTAAAAAAAAAAAAAGTTTTCCACCAGAGTACACCTTTAAGAAGCTGCTCCCCAATTACAGACATTCCTCCACATCGGACCACAAGTAAGTATTGGGATATGCAAATCAGAAGCAGTGAAATTTGGGTCCATATATTTTATTCTAAGGATAATACTAAAAGTTAAGTTTTACATAATGCATATCCTCAATACTTACTTCTGCACACTAACACTTTTACAAAAGAGACTGTTTTCTTCCGCCTACCTGCCTCAGCTACTATTCTGATCCTGCCACACGCCTGATGCCACACATCTGTTGCCAAGTTCTTTTTTCACCCACCTTCGTCACCGGTTACTGGTATTGCCGCCCCCCACCCCACTATGTCATCGGGTCACTTTCAGGACAACTGATGCTGCTGATGCCACCTCCAGGTTGTCTCATTCTGCCACCATATGTTCTACTCATGCTGCTGTCACCTCCAGACTGTCTCATTCTGCAACTATATGGTCTCCTCATGCTTCTGCCAACTCCAGGCTGTGTCATTCAGCCACTATATGGTCTCCTCATGCTGCCGCCAACTCCAGGCTCTGTCACTGTGCCACTCTGCAACAGAGATTCTAATAGCAACACCTCTAATCTGCATCTCATACTGAATAACAGTATTATTTCATTAACTCAGCACACACCCTATGCGTGTTATAGCAAGACAAAGTATTCTACACCCCTATTGAGGCTCTCTGTAGGCCAGAAATAGCCATTTTTAATACAGATTCGCCGCAAATAAATTCGGACCGAACCTAATTTTTTTCTTAGAATTTGGCGAATTGTCCGAATTGAATTTTTCAAAAATCCACTCAACTCTAGTTGTGAGATTACCATAACATTATGGCTATCTTTTTGTGAACTGGCTATTTCCTGTCTCTCAAACTACAAATCCCATAACTCCTTGCTTGTAAGGTAATTTTTCTTCCTCCCACACATCAGTCACCCCTCCCACTGAAACACACCTGTGCTGCCTTCAATGCAATAGACCAGTGTTTTCTGACCAGGGTGCCTCCAGCTGTTGCAAATTCTTGCAAAATGATCTGCCACCCAGAGATCGCTCTATCCATTGAAGCACAGTCAGGCTCCCTCTGAACACCTGACCAGTGAAGTAATGTCTCAGGCTGCACTGCAACCTGGAAAAGCCTGAGACAACACTTGTTTTGCATGCTGTTAAAAATAAATGTAGGGGGCAAAAATCACAGAAGAATTGCGAGACCACCATGAAACCCAGGTACAGACACTATATTATGAACTACACTAACTTTACAGCCCCTGTAGCAGTGGAAAAAAAATCCCGGAATACCCTTTTAATGTCAACACTAAGGCGATAATGATTTTAAAGTAGAAGTCTACAGAATTATAATGAACCTGTAGAAGTATAATTATTTTGTATCGTTTTCTCAACTCGCTTACGAAACAACTTCAAAATGCTGCTGTTTGCTCTTATATTTAGGTCAATCGTGTTATACATGTGACCTTACTGTAAGCTCCATGTGTTTGTCGCCTAAGCTCCCACAGAGCAACGCTATTGGATTTTTCAGAAAATAAAAATTAAAAAACAAAGTAAGTAAAGCAAAATATTTACAATCGTTTCCCTATAAAGAGATTTTAACCTTCTATAGAGCAGTGTTTCCCAACCAGAGTGCCTCCAGCTGTTGCAAAACTGCAACTTCCAGCATGGCTGTCCGGGCATGCTGTAAATTGTAGTTTTGCAATAGCTGGAGGCACTCTGGTTGGGAAACACTGCTCTATAGAATTAGCTCTGAAATTTTGTGTTTATAGAATACAGTAAAATAGAAGCCAAATTTCGTCAGCCTAGGGGGGGAAAAATCCTTCCACACTTTAAATTTTTCATATAAGAATAAATCCTGGGATACCCAACTCTTCTTCAAACTCTAGTAACTATAACACGAAATAATTTACCATGAGTTTACCATGACCACTTCCTCAAAGTCCAAAAGTTCCATATTCTCACAGCTCTTACAGTAAAGAACCCTTTTCTATGTTGGTATAGAAACCTTATTTCCTCTAGACATGGAAATAAAATAAAAGGAGTTTTTTTTTCTTCCAACAACTCTAATGCCATGACTAAGGGTGTGTGACACCCGAAACCCTTCGGATGTTTGATACTATTTGCACCATGTTCAAATGTACTGCCATTTAATCTTATTGAATAAAATAGTCTTTAATATACAAGCCTGGAATGCTAAACATTGGTTCTCCTTTTCACAAACTCTGGTGTCAATGTTGCATAGCTTGGTCAGGTGGCGGACTGCCCCAACATACAACACATTTAGAAAGTTTCAAGACCATTTAACTTGTTCTACTAAAATAATATGAAAAAAAAAAAATCTAGTTCCCCCCCATCGTGACAAAGTGATAACAGAATTTTTGAAATTGAAACAGTGCAAATTACTTCTATTACATTTTTTTAATCCTTCCAGTGTTTATCAGCTGCTGTATACTAGAGAAAGGAAGTTCTTTTATTTTTGAATTTCTTTTCTGTCTGACCACAGTGATCTCTGTCCGTGTCAGGAACTGTCCGGAGCACGAGAGGTTTGCTATGGGGATTTACTCCTGCTCTGTACAGTTCCTGACATCTACAGAGGTGTCAGCAGAGCACTGTGGTCAGACAGAAAATAATTTAAAAAAGAAAAGAACTCCCTATGCAGCATACAGCATCTGATAAGTACTGGAAGGATTAAGATTTTATTATAGAAGTCATTTACAAATCTGTATAAATTTCTGGTACCAGTTGATTTAAAGTACGCCTATAGAGGAGATTTGTAGCCATAGACACTTATCCCCTATCCGCAGGATAGGGGATAAGTGTTTGATCACTCGGGGTCCAAACTCTGGGACCCCCCCCGCAACCTCCTGTACGGGGTTCCGGCTCTCCCATGCACGAGGCGTGTATATAGCTCTATAAAAGAGGCGGAGATGCAGCGTTCCTAAATCCCCACCTCTCCCATAGAGCTGTATGGGGAGCGATTTGCCGACCGCAGTGAGAGGTAATGCCGGGTCCCCATACAGGAGATCACGGGGGGTCCCAGTAGTTGGACCCCCCTCTATGGCTGCAGTACTCCTTTAAAATGTATCTCTCTCCCATTTGTTGCAATCATTGGAGTCATCTGTGGTAAATTCAGCTGTCTGGACATGCTCGAGAACAAAGAAGCAGTCCTCAGGGGTGGGGCTTAAATATCTACGTTTTATGCTGGCAACTATATAACAGGTTATTACTTCACACTCCTGGGCCTATTGCAAATGCTTCTCCCCTTCTACATGTATCACAATGGAGTTAAAGGGGTATTCCAGGCCAAAACTTTTTTTTATATATCAACTGGCTCCGGAAAGTTAAACAGATTTGTAAATTACTTCTATTAAAAAATCTTAATCTTTCCAATAGTTATTAGCTTCTGAAGTTGAGTTGCTGTTTTCTGTCTAACTGCTCTCTGATGACTCACGTCCCGGGAGCTGTGCAGCTCCTATGGGGATATTCTCCCATCATTCACAGCTCCCGTGACGTGACATCATCATTGAGCAGTTAGACAGAAAACTTCAGAAGCTAATAACTATTGGAAGGATTAAGATTTTTTAATAGAAGTAATTTACAAATCTGTTTAACTTTCCGGAGCCAGTTGACATATATATATATATATATATATATATAAAAAAAGGTTTTGCCTGGAATACCCCTTTAATGCTACAAGAGATTGAACATGATTTGGAAAGACATGAATCCATTCGAAGATCTGCAGAAAAAAATTAAAATGGCTTCCACCAAAGGTCCCCATCCAACCTGACACTGTTTGAGAGGATAAGCAGAGAAGAATGTCTGAAACCTTGCGGCATCATAGTAACCATAAGACTGGAGTCTGTAATCATTGCCAAAAACCAAATACTGAATAAAGGGTCTTAATACTTACATCCATGCAACATATTACTTTTTGCTTTCCAAAACGTTTTCCTACATTTCTAAAATTCTGGTTTCATTTTGTCCTTTTGGGTTATTGAGTGCAGAATGGTCGGGGGGGGGGGGGGGGGGGACTTGAATTTTTAGCACTAGGCCGCACAATAACAAAATGTGAAATTGGGTCTAAAGACTTTCCGAATGCACTGTAGATTCATAATTTTATTGCACTTCAGCCGCACAGAAAGCAGTAGCAGTTTAATACTGTATGTCTTATCTGCCAAGGACTCTTTTTGAGCCGGTGTGTATACCAGAATAACACATTCCTGGGAAATAGGTGCACAGGGGTGAAGCTGACTACAGTGGGGTCTTGATATAGCCAAAAAAGGTGACCTTCACGCAGGCGCTCGGAAGTCCAGAGAGATCTCACAGCCAAGTCATGGAAGTGGATAAGAGTTAAATTTTTATTGATTCATAGCAGAAATAACGCGTTTCAGGGTGTACATACCCCTTCTTCAGATTGACTAATCTGTCAATCTGAAGAAGGGGTATGTACACCCCGAAACACGTTATTGCTGCTATGAATCAATAAAACTTGAACTTTTATCCACTTCCATGACTTGGCTGTGAGATCTCTCTGGACTTCCGAGCGCCTGCGTGAAAGTCACCTTTTTCTTGTCATATCCAGTCCACATACAGGAAGGATCTCCCTCTGGACCCATCCTGAGAGGGGCTTGCACAGAATCCTCCTTTTGCACCTCTGAGGTTACATGCGTATTTAATATACGCTCCAGGTGAGCGGCCATCTACTAGACCCCTTACCAACCCCCACTTCTTGTGGTGAGTTTCATGTCTCCCAGGGTAATGCACTAGGTGCCTTTTTTGGGCTTCTCTTTTTTCTTTCTTTACAGGTACAGTGGGGTCTAACCACTCCAGAGCATTTTAGAAGCAATCCTCAGGGGTGGGGCTTAAATGTCTCGGTCAGGTAATTACTTTTGGTTCCTGGGCACCAGTGCAAAAGCTCCTCACCTACTCTGTGTCACTTATAACACTGGAGTCTTCTTGTGCAGATGAAAAGACATTGGGAAAGATTTATCAAAACCCTTGCAGAGGAAAAGTATACCAGTTGCCCACAGCAACCAATCAGATTGTTTCTTTCATTTTTAAAGAGGCCTTGTGAAAAATGAAAGAAGCGATCTGATTGGTTGCTATGGGCAACTGGTCACCTTTTCCTCTGCACAGGTTTTGATACATCTCCCCCATTGAGCCCCATCAAGCACCAGGGACTGCTCTAAGTGCTATTTTTTTTTTTCGTAGGAGCAAGATGAGTAATAGCTGGCATGAGAAAAACTTCTTAAAAAAGGCAAAATTCTGCTAATAGGTAAATATTTCTGTAAACAAATACAAATACATACGCAAAAGTTCAGTAAAGGTCAACCTTCAAATTTAGAACTTTCTCAAAAACTCGTATGGTAAAACCATCAATTTGTCTAATTGCAGCACAGAGGTCCTGGGGTCAATGCTACAAGAAGTTTTCCTTTTTTTTTTCACAATCCAAAAATTTTATTTATTTAAAAAAAATAATAGTTTTTTTTTTATTTGATGAAAATTGATGTAAACTTGTCTACAAGCATCAAAATATAACATTTTCTGCCGTTGCCTATAGAGAATAGACAACGAAAACCGAGTTCTATTTTTCGAGAGAGTTTTCTTTCCCAATCTGTAAAAATTTACTGTCAAAAATGTGTTTTTTATGAAACAAATCTATATAGGATATACAATAAAAACTCAGTTCTTTCTTTCGAGAGTGTCAAATATTCCCTATTACTCATTCATTTTGGCCCCCAGGATAACCTCAGAATCAAAATAGAATTAAATTATCCGTTTTTATCTCTCACATTTATTGGAAACTCAAAGACTCTGATCTGATTCAGGTGAAGCCCTTTACATGCTTTATGGAGCAGCTTCTGACCACCCCAAAGCATTTAAGAGACAGTACTCAGGGTGGGGCTTAAAAGGGTACTCCAGTGGAAAACTTTTTTTTTTTTTTTAAATCAACTGGTGCCAGAAAGTTAAACAGACTTCTAAATCACTTCTATTAAAAAAATCTTAATCCTTCCAGTACTTTTTAGAGGCTGTATACTAAAGAGAAATCCAAAAAAGAAATCCATTTCCTCTGGTGTCATGACCACAGTGCTCTCTGCTGACCTCTGCTGTCCATTTTAGGAACTGTCCAGAGCAGGAGAAAATCCCCATAGCAAACATATGCTGCTCTGGACAGTTCCTAAAAGGGACATCAGAGGAAATGCATTTATTTTTTGGATTTCTTCTGTAGTATACAGCCCCTAAAAAGTACTGGAAGGATTAAGATTTTTTAATTGAAGTGATTTACAAATTTGTTTAACTTTCTGGCACCAGTTGATTTAAAAAAAAAGTTTTCCACGGGAGTACCCCTTTAAAGGGGTACTCTGCTGCTCAGCGTTTGGAACAAACTGTTCTCAACCTTGGAGCCAGGGCAAAGAGCTCGTTACGTCATAGCACCAACCCATCGTGACGTCACGACCCGCCCCCTCAATGTAAGTCTATGGGAGGGGGGCGTGACAGCTGTCACGCCCCCTCCCATAGACTTGCATTGAGGGGGCGTGATGTGACGTCATGAGGGGGCGGGTCTATGACGTCACAAGCTTCGGCTCCAGGGTTGAGAACAGTTTGTTCCAAACGCTGAGCAGCGGAGTACCCCTTTAAATATCTCCGTCTTATCTTAGTGACTATGCAATAGGTAATTTCTTCAGGCTCCCGGGCCCCAATGCAAAAGCTCCTCCCCTACTCTGTGTCACTTATAACACTGGAGTCTTCTTGTGCAGATGAAAAGTTATTGAGCCCCATCAAGCACCAGGGTCAAAAAGATAAGTAATATCTGGCCCGGGAAAATCCTCTTGAAAAATAGAGAAATTCTGCTAATAGGTAAATATTACTGTAAACTCATGTACGGGTACATATGCAAAAGTTCAGTAAAGGTCGACCTTCACTTTAAAACGTTCTCAATAACTTGTATAGTACAACCATCAATTCGTCTAATTGCAGCACAGAGGTACAGGGGTCAATGCTACAAGAAGTTCTCCTTTTTTTTTTCACAATCCAAAAATTTTATTTATTAAAAAAATTTTTTATTTTTTATTTTTATTTTATGAAAATTGATGTAAACTTGTCTACAAGGATCAGTTGGATGGAAAAAAAAAATAACATTTTCTACCGTTTCCTATAGAGAATAGACAACGAAAACCGAGTTCTATTTTTCGAGAGAGTCAAATATCAGCTATTACTCGTTCATTTTGGCCCCCGATAACCTCGGAATCAAAATAGAATTAAATTATCCTTTGCTATCTTTTTCATCTCTCACATTTACTGGAAGCTCAAAGACTCTGTGATCTGATTGAGGTGAAGCCCTTTGCATGCGCCACGGAGCAGCACATAACCTGTACAAAACACCATTAGGCTTGTCCGAAATACTCAAGATCCGATGGGAAAAAAAAAGTGTAGATTGGATGACATTTTTCTCCGTCTGATCCTGCCCTGATTTCTATCCAAGGATGAACCAACTGTGGGATGAGTAAAAAAAAAAAAAAAACAAAGGATCTGGAAGCTTTGAACGCAGCCGGCCTGGCGAATCAGCAATGCTATTAAATATTGAAGACTCTCTGACTCAGATCTGCTCTGTACAATCAATAGCTCTTAGATTTAATGGTCCCGGACACAGGGCCGGGGAATACGCATGTGTTTGGGAAGCCTGCGGCAGATTTAAGGTGGTAGGGGATAGTTCCCTGCAGGCCCGATAGCAGGTGTCAAAGGAACACACGAGGCTAGAAGGGTTCAGAAATGTGATGTCCACGCATGTAAAACACCAGAATCTCTCCATAGGAACATAATGCCTCAGGGGCTACACAACAGGGGGCTCTCTGCATAACAAGATCGCCACGTACCACTGGTTGAAGAGTGTGCTAAGACTTTTTATGGGCTTCATATGACACTATCTGTTCACTGATCTTTATAGGGCCTAACACCCTAACGCACTATCACTGACAATTAGACCAGTGGCAACTTAGCTAGTTTACCAAAAATACCAAAATCACATAGAGCTACAACATCCATTTTTTGAATTCCTTAAAACTCCCATAATGATGGGAGTTTTAAGGAATTCAATTCAATAAATGGATCCTAACACCCTTACCAATCAACCTGAGGGGAGAGGAATAAAGCGTATCTGGACCTGTGGCTGAACTATACTTAAAAAAAAAATAATAATTAAAAAGTGATGCATAATAATAAACTGGTAAAACATGTGTCTGTATTATTTTTCCCATAAATTATAAAAGTATATATAATAATTATATATATATATATATATATATATAAATATCTATATATATATATATATATTAGCTTAATACCCATGTTGCCTGGTTTTCCCTTCCTAATCCTTGTTGGGGAGGAAAATAAACAAAGGAGGAAGCTTTTGACTTCATATCCCGTCCTCATATATTTTTGTCATATCCCAACCCCATATTCCGACCTCCTATCACGACATCCTATCACGACCTCCTATACCCTCCTCATATCCCGTCCTCCTATCTCGACCTCCTATCACGACATCCTATCACGACCTCCTATCCCAACCTCCTATCCCATCCCCCTATCTCGACCTCCTATCCCGTCCTCCTATCCCATCCTCCTATCTCGACCTCCTATCTCGACCTCCTATCTCGACCTCCTATCCCGACCTCCTATCCCGACCTCCTATCCCGTCCTCCTATCCCGTCCTCCTATCCCGACCTCCTATCCCGACCTCCTATCCCGTCCTCCTATCCAGTCCATCTATCCCAACCTCCTATCCCGTCCTCATATCCCGTCCTCCTATGTCGTCCTCATATCCCATCCTCCTATCTCGTCCTCATATCCCGTCCTTCTATCCCATCCTCATATCCCATCCTCCTATCCTGACCACCTTTCTCGTCCTCATATTCCATCCTTCTATCTCGTCCTCATATCCCGTCCTCATATCCCGTCCTCCTATCCCGACCTCCTATCCCGACCTCCTATCCCGACCAGTAATATGTGTGCCAGGTATTGAAATATCTCCAGCCGTACGGAAGTTATGTGGGAACATACATTTCCCATTGATTTTCATGGGACTTTAAACAAAAACCCCGACCCTCACAAATGGGGGTAGTTAAGCGTTAAATTAACTATCCTATATTTTAAGTGGAAATATAAGTAACACGTGACCGAGTATTATCGAAATATCTCCAGCCGTTTGGAAGTTATGTAGTAACATATATTTCCCATAGACTTGTATGGGACTTTAACACATAAACCCCGACCCTGGCAAATGGGGGTGAGTAAGGGTTAAATCACCTATCCTATGTTTGTTGATGACATATAAGTAACATGTGGCCAAGTTTCATGTTAATATCTTTAGCCGTTTGGATGTGATTGGGGAACATACATACATACATACATACACACACGTTGAGTTTTATATATATATATACATATATATATATTTATTTTTTTATTATTTTTATTTTATTTTTTTATTACACAATAACCTGAAATAAGGCTAAAAAGTTGCAATAGATTTATAGAAATGAAACTTATTCCGTCATTGACCATTGAATATGTCCACCAATGAATGCTGTTTTACTCCGAATAATAGTGGCAGACTATAGAATGCTATCCTCAATGCTGAAAGTGTACCTGTCGTCAACAGAAACTTTTGATATAATGTTACATTGATTATAAATTGTGTATATTTTTGGGTGAAAAAATGCTGTCCCTGCAGCTATTGTCTTTGTGTCTCTATGAGGAGACCAAATACAGGAAGTGAGGGCGGGACAAGCAGGGCTCTGTACACTGAGGACAAGCAGGGCTCTGTACACTGAGGACAAGCAGGGCTCTGTACACTGAGGACAAGCAGGGCTCTGTACACTGAGGACAAGCAGGGCTCTGTGCACTGAGGACAAGCAGGGCTCTGTACACTGAGGACAAGCAGGGCTCTGTACACTGAGGACAAGCAGGGCTCTGTACACTGAGGACAAGCGGGGCTCTGTACACTGAGGACAAGCAGGGCTCTGTACACTGTGGACAAGCGGGGCTCTGTACACTGAGGACAAGCAGGGCTCTGTACACTGAGGACAAGCAGGGCTCTGTACACTGAGGACAAGCAGGGCTCTGTACACTGAGGACAAGCAGGGCTCTGTGCACTGAGGACAAGCAGGGCTCTGTACACTGAGGACAAGCGGGGCTCTGTACACTGAGGACAAGCAGGGCTCTGTACACTGAGGACAAGCAGGGCTCTGTACACTGAGGACAAGCAGGGCTCTGTGCACTGAGGACAAGCAGGGCTCTGTGCACTGAGGACAAGCAGGGCTCTGTGCACTGAGGACAAGCAGGGCTTTGTACACTGAGGACAAGCAGGGCTCTGTACACTGAGGACAAGCAGGGCTCTGTACACTGAGGACAAGCAGGGCTCTGTACACTGAGGACAAGCAGGGCTCTGTACACTGAGGACAAGCAGCACTCTGTACACTGGGGACAAGCGGGGCTTGTATACAAATATACATATAATAGAATTATCTACATTATATAAAAAGTTTTTGTTGACGACAGGTACACTTTAAAGGGGTACTCAGGTGGAAAACATTTTTTTTTTTAAATCAACTGGTGCTAGAAAGTTAAACAGATTTGTAAGTTAATTCTATTTAAAAATGCTAATCCTTTCAGTACTTACCAGCTGCTCTATGCTCCACAGGAAGTTGTATTTCTTTCTGGAATTCATTTCAGTCTGACTAGTGCTCTCTGCTGACACCTCTGTTCATGTCAGGAACTGTCCAGAGTACCAGCAAATCCCCATAGCAAACTTCTCCTGCTCTGGACAGTTCCTGATACGGACAGAGGTGTCAGCAGAGAGTACTGTGGTCAGAGAGAAAATAATTCAAGAAAGAAATAAAACTTCATACAGCAGCTGATACATACTGGAAGGATTAAGATTTTTTAATAGAAGTCATTTACAAATCTGTTTAAAAAAAATTTGTTTTCCAAGAGAGTACCCCTTTAAGTCCTGCAGGGATGCATGGGAAAGGCGTTCCTGCACTTTTTCCACAGCAGGAAAACTGTTTCCATTAGTAGTCCTGCAGGACCAGCCGTTGAGTGTAAATCTTGGGTAAGTTCACACATTTTTTTTCCAAGGACTTGACCCCTGGCAATACCCATCTGCTGACTAGCAGTACTTGCCATCTTTAGCTTTAGCTTTGCTGTGTACTGAAAAAAACTTAGCAGGAGCATTACACTGGAGGATGTAGGATGTTAAAAAAAAAAAAAAAAAAAAATTTTAAGGGGGTGGACAGCTTTTCAGAAAAGCCATATCCGTCTGGGGCTAGGGAAAAAAAAACATACTAGACTTGCTCAAGTCTCCTTTAGCTCCCGTTCAGCTCTGCTTGCTTCCAGGACAAGCCCTGGGGTGTCGTCTCTTACTTACAAAGCTGTCTGTATTATTTCTCTCTGTCTCACTCTGCACCGCACTGTTTATAGGCACTTCCCCCCTCCCATCTCAATAGATTTGTATTGCTTGGAATTTGATCCCTGAGTATACTTGGATGGAGACAGAGGACGCAGATTGCTGATTTCTCAGAGTGAAATACATTCTGCCAGGGTGGGGTAGAGGAAAGAAGCATGGTAACAGGAGAAAGAAGCATTATATATATTACAAAGTTTCTCATATATTCGCTTGAACGACTACTTGATCTATGAAAAGTTTGGTAAAACAACAAGTATGCTTAAAGGAAGTGCAAGGAAATCCTAAAATGCCCCATGATAACGTACACATCCTACATAGATCCTACATAGATCATTCTGTGCCTAAAGGTTAATTCATACTTGGTCAAAATAATAGTTCCAAAATCACTACTCAAATATATTTTGTAAACACAGCATCTAGACAGATTTAGTTGTATTTTACTTTTCCTAACAATGCTGTATTCCTGCTGGAGATGACATCACTACTCTCCACATATTCCAGATGATGATGACCTCAGCGGTCTCTAAATATTGCCAATGTTGGAGTAGAATCTCTAGTTCTTCTATTTAGATAATTTTAACGCTCTCTAAAAATGATAGCAGTAGTAGAAGAAGATATTCATCGGAGCACTCACCTTGGACGCCAGGCATTTCGCGCAGGAAAAACCTTTTATTGCATATTTCCAAGCTGGATACAATAGGAGGGAGGAGGAGATGTAAACGTGCGGGTGGACTGCAACCGGTGGGCGACGGTCCGTTATCGCACCTTAGCGCTTCGTCAGGCCCCGAGGGGCCTGACGAAGCGCTAAGGTGCGATAACGGACCACAGACACCTGAGGAACACAGTATTGGCTGCGCGTCACCTGCCTGCCAGCTGGAGACACAAGTGTGCGAGACAGTGAATCGTTTACGGTGCCAGGACGCCTTCCTTTGTGTGACTGTCTAAAAATTAGTGGACAGGAATGCAGCTGATGACATCACTTTATAATGATGACCATGATTATACAGGTGTGACATCACTATCCTGCTGATCTAATAACATGACATCACAGTCTCATACACTTTATAATGTATTGGTGAAGCTGTGTGGTCTCGGCATAGAGTTTATTCGATATACTCAGCATTGCCGTTTCCCAGTAATATAGCCTTTGTACTCTGTTGCATAAATGAAGGAGCTTCCGCCGGGAATACATATGTAAAGGAGGATGGGAAGCCAAGGTGTCCTACCCCGAATATCCATCTCCATTTTCACCAGACTGTGGCATGACAATGGGATGTAAAGTGACATGCCGGTTTGCTTAAGAAGGCTTTGCGCCTATTTTTAAGTCTACGAAAAAAGGTTTGGGAGCCATTTCAAAGGATGCAGGACTTAATGTAGTTAATGATGAAAGGCTAAGCAATCAATAGTACATTAATAAATAATTCAGCGGCCTAGTGCTAAATGTTTCAAGAACACGTGGTTTGGTGGTTACCGTACAGTCTCCGCACAGAACAGACTTGATCAAAAGAAATTCATCTATAAATATAGATGAGAGTAAGAGGTCTACCGGTACGGGCGGGAAGTGTAGGGTCTGGTCTGCCAACCATTACAAGATATCCATCCCTAATATATTTAAAGGGGTACTCCGCCCCTAGACATCTTATCCCCTATCCAAAGGATAGGGGGATAAGATGTCAGATTGCCGGGGTCCCGCTCCTGGGGACCCCGGGGATCGCCGCTGCAGCACTCCGCTATCATTACTGCGCAGAGCGAGATCGCTCTGCACGTAATGACAGGCAATACAGGGGCCGGAGCATCGTTACGTCTCGGCTCCGGCCCTCGTTACGTCACGGCCCGCCTCCGTCAATACAAGTCTATGGGAGGGGGCGTGGCGGTCGTCACGCCCCCTGCCATAGACTTGCATTAAGGGGACGGGCCGTGATGTCATGAGGGGCGGAGCCATGACATCACGCTGCTCCGGCCCCTTTATCGCCTGTCATTACGCACAGAGCGAACTCGCTCTGTGCAGTAATGATGGCGGGGTGCCGCAGCGGCGATCCCCGGGGTCCCCAGCAGTGGGACCCCGGCGATCTGACATCTTGTCCCCTGTCCTTTGGATAAGGGATAAGATGCCAGGGGCGGAGTACCCCTTTAAGGTTTTTTCAGGATGCAATCCCCAATCATTAATACTTTATTAACCTCATACTGACCGCCAGTATGCCTTTTTATGGCTGACACTAAGGAGCCTTATACCTACCCATATGACTTTTTATAGCAAAGGAGGAATGGTCCAATAGGTTTGTCCCATGCCCGGTGTCTCAAGAGCCCAGCTGTCTCATGCCAATAGTGACTATGGCATGTGGGTAACTTACTCTTGAAAATTAAATGAAAATTACAAATGCAAATTCAGCTCTCTTCAACGTACAAGCAGACGCACAGTGATTGGTTTACCGCTACAGCAGTAAAGGCGCGACAGACAGCGAGATGTCATATTGAATAATGCATTTCAACATGGAGAAGGTGTCACATTGAGGAATACATTCCAAATATTCTGCAATGGAAATTTCATGATGGCAAAAATTCTCTCCTCAAGCATCCAGCATAGTCATAGCCTGTGGTAATGCTATGGAACTACTAAGAATCAGGAATCAATAAGAGTCATAGTCAAACCATCATTAAAAACATATTCCAGGATTTTTTTTTATTTGACTATGCTACAGAGGCTGTAAAGTTAGGTTAGTTCATAATATAGTGTCTGTACCTGTGTTTCATGATGGTCTCACAATTCTTATGTGATTTTTGCCCCAGCATTTATTTTTAATAGTATACACAGTGAGAGTTGTCTTAGGTTTTCCCAGGTTGCCGTGCGGCCTGAGACATTACATCACTAGTCAGTGTTAGATCAGCCATAGCAACGTTTAAAACATTTTTTATATTGGAATTATATATTTAGGAGTTACACAGAATATATAGAATAGTGAAAATGATGTAGCCAGTTATAGTTATACAGTGGTCCCTCAACATACGATGGTAATCCGTTCCAAATGGACCATCGTTTGTTGAAACCATCGCATGTTGAGGGATCCGTGCAATGTAAAGTATAGGACAGTGGTCTAAAACCTGCAGAACTCCAGATGATTCAAAACTACAACACCCAGCATGCCCGGACAGCCAACGGCTGTCCGGGCATGCTGGGAGTTGTAGTTTTGCATCATCTGGAGGTCCGCAGGGTGAAGACCACTGGTAGAGGAAGTTGTACTCACCTGTCCCCACCGCTCCGGACCGTCACCGCTGCCCTGGATGTCGCCTTCCATCACTGTCGCCGCGTCCCCGAGGTGTCCCCGACGCTCCGGCAAGGCCTCTGGTTCCCCGGCAACCTCGCTCTCCGTCACAGCCATCACGTCGCTACGCACGCCGCTCCTATTGGATGACGGGAAGGCGTGCGCGGCGACGTGATAACGACGATGGAGAGCGCCGGCGATACAGGGGATCCCGAAGAGGACGCGCCGGAGCCCCGAGGACAGGTAAGTGATCGTCAGCGGACCACACGGGGCACCGTAAACGGCTATCCGGTGGCAGCTGAAGCAGTCTGCGCTGCCGGATAGCCGTTTATGCGATGGCCCCGACATACAAAAGCATCGTATGTTGATGCTGCCTCTGAGAGGCCATCGTATGTTGAAATGATCGCTTGTCGGGGCCATCGTAGGTCGGGGGGGTCACCGTTGATCACCAACGTTATTTACCATGGGGAAGCCCTTTTTTCGCCACTCTCAAGGAACCCTCTATATAAATTCGTACCTTATAATCTTGTTGTCAAAGCAGAAAAAACTATCTATAATTTTACACTTGGCATAAATTCTCGCCTGTTTTCCTTGCCCCGTGCCAAGAATCTGTGGGCAGTCGGAAATCAACGTGTCGTCTTTACTGTGACAGATTTGGCTGCTGACTCCAAAAAAACTCCATGGTTCCAGGGCACCACCAACCTAGTTGGCAATCACTGCAGACAAAGTTTAATCTTTCTTAAGTAAAAATTAAATAATTGGAAAAATTTGGAAACATCTCGAAACTAAAGGAGTCTTAGTTTTCTGCCTTAAAATTCAAGAAGGTCACCTCTCATTTATGTTTTCATCTATCCAGTTCAGAACGCACCGAAGACATAAAAAGAAATGTATTTGTTTCTATAAAATAAATAAAAAAGCAATGCCTTCCAACAGAGTCTGAACAGAATCCGAGCTCCCTAAAACATCGAGAAATTTGGAAACTGTTGTATCCTATGAATCCCAAGGACGAAGATAATTAGTCCCCGTAATCAGCAGCAAAACAACCGTCGCTGGTTCACATGACGCCTGACTGTGAATGGAGTTTCAGGCATTCTCCAACTGAGATAAAAAGGAGACGTAAACTGGACCATTAACTGGAATTGACGCTAGTAGAAAAGGAGGAAACATTATATTCCCTCCGGCATAAAGTAAAAAAAATACTAAACATCCACAAATGTCTAAAACTTTCCCCCGAAAACTACAACTATAATGTTAGAGGTTTTCTGATACTTTTCAATATCTGATTGGTGGGGTGCTGACACTCGACCCAGGATAGGGGATAAATAACTGTTCAGCAGGAGTCTGACTACTAAATCTCTCACCGATCACGAGAATAGAGGTCAATTGTCCCCTGAGTGACCATGTGACTGCTGCTCCAATCATTTTCTAGGGGACAACTACCGTATTTTTCGCCGTATAAGACGCACTTTTTCTTTCCCAAAACTAGGGGGGAAAAGTCGGTGCGTCTTATACGGCGAATACGCCCCTATCGCGGCGGTCCCTGCGGCCATCAACGGCCGGGACCCGCGGCTAATACAGGACATCACCGATCGCGGTGATGCCCTGTATTAACCCTTCAGACGCGGCGATCAAAGCTGACCGCCGCGTCTGAAGGGAAAGTGACACTAACCCGGTTGTTCAGTCGGGCTATTCGGGACCACCGCGATTTCACCGCGGCGGTCCCGAACAGCCCGACTGAATAGCCGGGTTAGTGCTTACAGGACACCGGGAGGGACCTTACCTGCCTCCACGGTGTCTTCTCCGTTCAGGGATCCCCTGTATGGCCGGCGCTCTCCTTCCTCGTCATCATGTCGTCGCGTGCGTAACGACGTGATGGCGGCGACGGAGAGCGAGGATACCCGGCCGGCAGCAGAGACGTTCCAGAGCAACGGGGACAGCGATGGAGCGACATCCAGGGCAGCGGTGACGGGTCCGGAGCGGCGGGGACACGTGAGTATTACCTCCTATGCAGTGGTCTTCAATCTGCGGACCTCCAGATTTTGCAAAACTACAACTCCCAGCATGCCCGGACAGCCAACGGCTTGTCCGGGCATGCTGGGAGTTGTAGTTTTGCAACATCTGGAAGTCCGCAGGTTGAAGACCACTATCGGGTTCAAAATCTTAATTTTTTAGATTTCGCACCTATAAATTGGGTGCGTCTTATACGCCGGTGCGTCCTATACGGTGAAAAATACGGTATACATTGCGGAGCTCTGAACCTGGCTTGGATGTTTAAAAGTCCCATAAACAGTGAGTGGAGCAGTGGTGTAGTATACAGGCCGCTGCTCTATCTACTAAGAGAACAATTGACCTCCATTCTCATGATCAGTGGGGGTCCCATTGATAAGACCCCCACTGAACAGCTAGTTAACCCCTAACCTGTGGATAGGTGATAACTTATACTCTTGGAGTAACCCCTTAAACATGATTCGGAGAAGAATAGGCAAAGCTGTGCTGTGTCTGACTCCAAGAAGGAGCCTTAAGACATGACTGGGAATGTAAGTCAAGCCATACAACTGTCCAGAGGGAGAGCATATGGCTGTTTGGGGGTTACTGGCCCTTGTTAGTACAGAGCAAAGTTCTTTCTGAATTTAGAGAGGCCTTTTGTTGTGGGACCAAAATAATGCAGTTTCTCCTTTAGTAGAGCATCACGAAGAGGCTCATTCATGCTCCACTGGGAATTCTGGGAAGAAAGATATGCAAAGCAACTCTTCGATGCTATCTTTTGGGGGTAGCTTTCAATTTAGGTTGATATTTGATGCTGACTGCTAAAAATATATATATATATTTTGCAATATGTAGTGACACCCTATGATTCTAAACCATACACATATGGCCTGAAGAATAAAAGAAAATAGAATAATAACTGCCCCACAACAACCTTTCACTTTAGCAGCAGACCGGGTACCAAGAAATCGCATCTGCAAACTCTAGTACTGTAAATACCAAGCACCGAAAACTGAATTTTATCTATTTCCTAGATATTTATCTATTTAACAAAGGGTGTAGAGTAGAGATGAGCGAACTTACAGTAAATTCGATTCGTCACGAACTTCTCGGCTCGGCAGTTGATGACTTTTCCTGCGTAAATTAGTTCAGCCTTCAGGTGCTCCGGTGGGCTGGAAAAGGTGTATGCAGTCCTAGGAAAGAGTCTCCTAGAACTGTATCCACCTTTTCCAGCCCACCGGAGCACCGGAAAGCTGAACTAATTTATGCAGGAAAAGTCATCAACTGCCGAGCCGAGAAGTTTGTGACGAATCAAATTTACTGTAAGTTCGCTCATCTCTAGTGTAGAGCCTTGCCTGGACTCCATTGTACATAACAGCCCAGTAACCAAATGTTTCTTGTTTCAAATAAAATGGCGCTGTAAAAGGTGAAACGGCGGAGACAACTCAAAGAACACCTTTTGGGACACATACAACAGGAGTTTTGTTTCCATTTTTTCCTATAGGTGGCGATATGGAAACAAGGAGATCAAGAAAAAGAGAGCACCATGCAGGTATTATGATTGGTGGCAAGACACCATTTTCTGTCACCACTTTCCAATCACAGGTTCCGCTCAACTGTTACCAGGTAGTGACATGGTCGACCAAGTGTCAGCCCAGAGAAGCCAAGTCAACAGAAAACATAGAGGAAGATTTATCAAAACCTGTCCGGAGGAAAAGTTCCTAAGTTGCCGATAGCAACCAATCAGATCGCTTCTTTCATTTTTGAAAAAGCCTCTGAAAAATGAAAGAAGTGATCTGATTGGTTGCTGTGGGCAACTCAGCACCTTGTCCTCTGGACAGGTTTTAATAAATCTTCCTCATTATGATATATATAAAAAAAAAAAAGATTCCAGCACTTACCAAGATAGATGCATTGGAGTTAGCATTTTTTTCATATACATTCATAATACAGGACACGTTTTGGCACACAGGCCTTCATCAGATGTCAGCTAAAGACTTGAGATAACTCCATTGCATCTGTCTTGGTGTGCTGGGGTCTTCTTTATATCATTGCATTGGATTTGATGCCAGCCCCAGGCCCCACCGTCATTCCAGAGTGCTGACACTTATCTACCAACAAAGTAAATAGTGGCTCAGTTCTCCAGCTGTCGGACCCCCATAGATCGCTCTTTGCTGACATATTTCAGCTTTTTAGACAACCAATTGAAATTATTGCTAAGATTTTCCTGTACAGTCTCGACTGCATAATGTTCTCACCACACATTGTGGAATGGTTGTCTACATCCCAGGATGACCTTATAATTTCTCATCTAGATGGGTGCACCTGCTCTTCTTTCAAGCCCTTTAGTGTTCTAACAACCACTGACAGAATAATAGACTTATACGGCCAGATAGCAATCTAATCATCCCATAGTTTATCTCCTCAGCGTTATTTCTTCAGGCTTAATAGGGATCTGATGATGCAATTGAGTGTGGAGTGAGCAGAGACCTCCATCGATTATATGCTGACATTATATCGGATGATGCATTCTGGTAGGATTACTATTGTTTAGGGACCGTGCCTTCGGTGAAAGTGGATCATCTGTCCAGTCCCATCTACAGATAGTCTCCTTTAACCATTGATGATCCAGAAGGAAGCTGGGATAATAAAGCTCCTATAAGGGTGTAGCATACATGGGTTGGACACTGATTAATCCTGACACTTTATCTAAGAGACAAGCGTCAAGAATTATTAAAGTCTCATTTAGCCATGCACATAGGCCGCCAGATCAGACAAGTGTATCCACTGTAGGATGTGCTCTGGTGCCAACGGGGGCTGCTGATGGACACCGTCCAACTGCAATTGCCAGCAAGTCTGATACAGATTATCTTTATTGCAAAAGGAGCATTATTTGGCATCAGGATCATTCTGCGATGATATGCTCCAGAAATTGGGCCAACTTCTTGATACCGTGTGATGTGTAACAATTTATATCCAGAGAATAAAAGGCAGAGATGTAAGTTGAGGCTCAAGGCCTGAATGCAAAACTGTAACAGGTCTCCCACCTACAATGGGCCATTCTGGTGTCTTATTTGGCAGAAGACTAACTCTTTAACCCCTTTCTATAGCTATGTCCCTCATTAAGTAACATATAAGATGACGTCCAGCGACAGGAATTTTTTCATATTTTGCTGGGGCAAAAAAAAAAAGAAGCTATAGAAGCTATACCTATCCGATAGCCCACAGTTTCTGGTTCATCTCCACCAGCCCATGATTGGCTAGGGAGGCAGTTTTGGCTGGGATGACTGGTCAACAGAAACCAGGAAGTAGCTGAAACAGGTAACATGAGACTTGGGACTGTGAGGGATTGGGTAGGTAAGTATGCTTTGTTTTTTAATGTTAAATGTACCTCCAACAAAAGGAAAAGCATGATGGTTTGAGATTGTTAGATAACTTGCTAAAATGTCATTAAAGGGGGTTGCCCTGTTCTGCTCCCCAGCCCTACACGTCCTCTCTCTGGTCGTCTCAGAAGTATACTGTTCCAAGATGGGAGGGGGAAGGTGCGTGTCCCGCTAATTGCACGCAGGCGAAACCCACACATGATGTCCAGTAGTTGAATGATCTACCAATGTTGTAGTTTTGCCTACATGCAATGATCAGGTTAAACACCCTCCTTTTTCCATCGGGGAGTTCTACCAGGGCTTGTTTTTCTATATAACGTATTGAGAAAAAATTGTGCAAAAAAAATAAAAAATAATAATGCATTTATGCCAAGGTAACTTTTTACAGCTTTACTCAAAAGTAAAACTGACATGATAGCTTTATTCTGCCGGTCAATAAGATTACAGAAATACACAATTTATATTAAAATAAATATTAAAAAATCCCAATTATGATCCCTAAAATATATTTTTATATTATCATCTACAGAGCTGTGTGGGGGCTTGTGTTCTAGTAAAAACTATCGCTGCATTGTACCTTGCCTGGACTTGCTGTTTATTCACTTGACACCTCCGAGTGGGGTCTGCCCAAGGCCCGCCTTTCTGTTGGGACCACTCAAGCTTACTTACAGCTTCCATCAACTTTCATTCTCAACCAGCAGAAGTGCACAAGGAATAGGAGAAACTCTATAGTCGGCATAAACAAATCCACCAGTGTTGCTTTTCCTGTCATATATTTAGGTCCTCATAGCTTGAACCTTTCTCAGACATCACGATGGTCTATGCTGTAAGGACCGAAATGCGTTGCATGTTTTTTTCCTTATTCTGATGGTTCCAATAAATACATTTTGACTATTCAAAACTACTGCTGGTATTTACGAAGTACATGGAATAGCTATTAACAGTCTTTAGATACCATGATCGCCCAGTTGGTCCTGAATCTCCATAACCAGCTCCTGGTTGGTACCTGCTGCAGCTTTCATTTGGACAGCTTATGTCTAAATACCCTAATCGGACACAGAGTTGTAATTCAGGAGGGTCTACAACCGAGCCCATAGAGCACTGTTGACACCCGCTTGATAACTGGGGACATGCTCGGCTGTACACTGATTTCAGCAGATGCCATATAATACTTCATTCCCTCAGTTTTCGAGGTAATAAAAGCTGACGGTACGATCGGAGGCCTCACTTTGAGTTAGTCACATAGGAGTCTACATAATTGAAAGGAATGTTAAAAGCGGACAGTTCATCACGAAATAAGATAAAGTATGGCATAAACCCATGGAATCCATATGCATTACCATTTATTTATCAGCTCAGCCAACCACGGCTCTCCGGGTTTTAAGACCTTTAATTCAAGGTTTGCAATAACCTTTTATTTCACATCTAAACCTACAAGCCGTACAATATATCAAGACAAATGTATATGTCTTGGTTTCATCTTGGAAGCAGGTTTATTACGGATGGTATGTAAATCACGACGAGCCTGAGAGTCTGCCTCCGTAATGTAATATGATGGAGAGAATTGAAGGGCCAGACTCCTCTGGTTTATAACCATGTACTTTCTGGCTTTATATGACAGCTGAAAATTCACAGCAAAGCAGATTTAAAGACGCCACACGTCTATTCTTAGGGATATTCCTTCTGATAAATCATTCATTGGGGTTTTTATGAATTTAGAAAAAAAAATTCTACATTGTATACAGTAAATGTAAGGACAGGAACGTCCATTTATAAATGATGTATGAAATAATTGCCGAAGACAGAAGAAACACTTAGGAGAATATATATATATATATATATATATATATATATTATTGACAGAGTACAACTTGTTTCTAAAGGATATTTAGAACTAAACTCTGCCATCTCGAAGGACCGCAATATACGTTGGCCGCAATGATGTGGAGCCAAACCCGTCCGCCGCTGCTTGTCTCTATAGCTTGTAGTTTTTGAGAAAGTATCAAATTACATTCAAATACTAATAATTTCTTTGGAGTGCAGGAGGAAACCCACACAAACCCATTTATTGGGATTTACAGGGGCTAAATGCGCTTTGGAATACCCCCACCGTGCCCCTGTAGACAGCTGAAAGCAATCCTATTACCAGACCCTAAAAACCTCATAGGGGTTAGCACCCAACACTACTCACTTCTACCCCCCCCCCCCCCCTCTCCCTTATATACACGAATACAATTATGTGGTAAAATACGACCCGTTTTTTTTAAAACCAATAAAAAACATTATAAACATAGAAACATCATTAACAAAGTTACAGGAAGATAACCACTTGCCCAGAAGGGTCTCTGGAGGGCTATCCACACCAAAACCAATGCCATCACAACCACCTAAGGGCACCCACATAACCTTGTGCACGTTCACAACAAAATCCTGGGGCCTAGAATCACTACCAGGAGGACCATTTTAACACTAGCATAAACCGCTAGCTTAAAAACTAGTACCTCCAAGGACCCTTACACCCGCCCCAACCAAACCAACCCTAAACCCCTCAAATATAAGGAAGGGTGGGCAGAACCTTCCTGGCTATCTCACACCTCCTGATAACTCCTCCCCCAGCATCCCACTTTACATACCCCCTCACCCCTTCCCCTGGGCTTACCCCTGCCTGACCACACATACTCCCCATGCTGCCTGCCCCTATTTCTTAAAGGCACAGTATGTCTTAACTGAGCCTTTACCCTTTAAAGAGGTTCTCCACCATAAGGTGATTTTAGTACGTACCTGGCAGATAGTAATGGCCATGCTTAGGAAGGACCTGCGCTCGTCTTGTGGCTAAATGGCTATGTCATGAGATTACCATAACACTGTGACTATCTTTTCGTCAACTGGCTATTTCCTGTGGGAATGCGTTCTCTTAAACTATAAGTCCCATGATTCCTTGTTTGTAAGTGTGAGGTCACTTTTCTCCCTCCCACACATCAGCCACCCCACCCATTGAAACATGCCTGTGATCCCTTCCATGCAACAGACCAGTGTTTTCTAACCAGGGTGCCTCCAGCTGTTGTAAAACTACAATTCTTGCAGAATGATCTCGCTCCACCCATTGATGCAAACAAGCTCCCTCTGATCACCTGACTGGTGATGTAATGTCCAAAGGCTGTCCAGGCATGCTGGGAGTTGTACTTTTGCAACAGCTGGAGGCACTCTGGTTTGGAAACACTCTTAGACTATGTTCACCTGGCGGAATTTCCATGAGGAATTTTGTGGGAATAATGCGCTCAGAAATTCCACTGCAGCAGAGTCTCATTGATTTTAACGGGATTCTGCTGCATTGATCACACGGCAGAACATCTGCTGCGGAAATCCCAATTCCGATTTCTGCAGAAAGAATAACCATGTCTATTCTTTCTGCTGATTTTGTATGGAAATGTATTGCCTTCTATGAGACAGCGCATTTTCGAGCTGTCCTAGCTCCCGACAGATTATTCAAATGTGCAGAATGTCCGCACAGAATCAGCCGTGTGAACAGAACCTTATAAGTACAGTGATGCCTCTATGAGGTTTGATGACAATGACTTGTCAAATAATCACAAAGTTTGGTTGCATAGTGTATAGAAAATGTGTATAGAAAAAAATAGAATGTTTGCTAAAAATATATATATATATATTTCTTATACAAAAACATTTAAATATGCATTTAAAAAAATCTACAAAACACAATGCCACAAAAGCTGTTTATCGTTTCTCCTCATCCTCTGGAAAACAGAAATAAAAAATAATCAAAAAAGTTTCCATATCCCAAAATGGTACCAATTAAAACTACAAGTCATAAGGGAAACTGAACCTTCATTCTGCTTTGTCAACGGAAACATTTAGTGTTATGAGTCTTGAAAGGCATCAACATAAAAACAAAACAGATTATGTCGTAAAAAATAAAAAGCGGTAAAACCTAAACAAAAAATGATATAGATTTTGTATTGTTACAAGCGTAACGGCCCATAAAATAAAGTTCACATTTCAGTTATGCTTCACAGTGAGCGCTGTGAAAAAAACAAAAAAACAAAGAGATACTAAAAAGCAATGGGGAAATAGTTTTTATTTTTTTTTCCCATCAACAAAAATGATCAAATACAAAAATGGTGCTATTAAAATACAACTCATTCCACAAGAAGAAGAAGAAAAAAAAAACTCATACAGTAAAAAAAAAAGGGGAAAAAAATGAATCCTATGTCTTTAAAGGGGTACTCCACCGCCCTGCTTCCGGAACTCCGCTCCCCTGCGCCCCCTTCCCATAGACTTTCGTTGAGGGGGTGCGCGTGACATCACGAGGGGCGGCCCTGAACACGGAAGCCCAGACACAGTGTTTGGAACCATAAACTTTGCGGAGCTCCGGAAGCAGGGTAGCAGAGTACCCCTTTAAGACCCAAACTAAGGAATTCAAATGATGACAAATGGAAACACAAAGGGGGGAGATATTCAAAAACTACTGCAATTTCTGTCAGAGCGATATTAATTACACCTTTTTTTTCTCACATTTTCAAAGGTCTCTTGTGCTGCTTAAAAAATATACAAATATGTGAGAGTTCATTTTCATGCCACTTTTGGCGGTTTTTTTCGTGCCAAAATTGCCAAATTTGGTGCCAAATTGTACATCCCGGAAAATGACGGGGAGCGGGACATGACGTCACATGGAGTTATAAAGCTCTATCTACAAATTCTTTGTAACTACTATTCAACTCAAACCCTATAATTAGTAGCACAGTGGCCTGCTTAAAGCTCAAGACTATTAGTCCCAGCAAAGCCTGTGAGGAACCTGCATCCCGGTTACCTCAGGAGAAACTGTATAATTGTAAAGACTGCTTGCTCAAGAAGTTAAAAGGGTAGTCCAGTGGTGAAAAACTTATCCCCTATCCTAAGGATAGGGGATAAGTTTGAGATCGCGGGGGGTCCAACCGCTGGGGCCCCCCACGATCTCTATGTACGGGGCCCCGACTCTCCGCCGAGATAGAGGGTGTCGACCCCCACACGAGGCGGCGGCCGACACGCCCCCTCAATACATCTCTATGGCAGAGCCGGAGATTGCCGAAGGCAGCGCTTCGGCTCTGCCATAGAGTTGTATTGAGGGGGCGTGTCGGCCGCCGCTTCGTGCGGAGGTCGACACGCCCCCTTCCCGCGGGCTGTCGGGGCTCCGTACAGGAGATCGCGGGGGGCCCCAGGGGTCGTACCCCCAGCGATCTGCAACTTATCCCCTATCCTTAAGATAGGGGATAAGTTGTAAACCACTGAGTCACCACTGGACTACTCCTTTAAGTAAAAGTTCCAGTTATCTCATAAATCCTGCTGTGGACATTCCATGTATTTCCTGCCGTTTTTGGGCCGGTTTGGCGGCAGGACCTTCTATACTAAGCAAACCGCACCCTGGCGTCACAACAAACCAAGGGTTAATACCACCAGACCCTGTAGCATCATTGCCTCACCCCAGACACCACATATTTGTAATGACGAATATTCATTTTTTTATGCGCATTTTAATGAACATTTTTACGAACATAGTGAATATGCGAATTTCGTGAACATAGGATGAATATCATGAATTCGAATATGGCCCGTGCCGCTCACCATTACTCCCGGTGCAGGCTCCAGCGTTCGGAACAGTTTGTTCCAAACCCAGAGCAGCGGAGTACCCCTTTAACCTGTAATCCCCTTCTACATCTGAGCTTGTTGCTATGGGACAGCAAAGTCAATACAGCTTCTTTATATATGGACATCGTGTAAAACCTTCGTCCTCTGTGGAATTCTACGATCAGGAATGAGGATGGAGACCATCGATAAACCGCACACTTTAGGGCTTTTTAAGTGACGAGCCGGCGCTCTAGGGTTGTTCTTTTGCCCTATGCTCTGCTTGACCAAAATTCGAATTATTTCCATCATTTAATACACGTTCCTTGAATCCTGACTATTCTCAGAAGAGGCGTTTCCTCTGCACGGATGTAGGATTAAGGAACCTTTCCAGTCTGTCTCACAACAAAGTGAATAGATCTGTGTTTTCTAGACAGAGTGTCTCCAGCTGTTGCAAAATGCCAACTCCCAGCATGCCCTGACAGCACTTGGAAACCATTGTCATGAAGCGATCACTTTGCTGGGGCACCGGTGTGCTTATAGAAGTGTTTCCCAACCAAATGCTGTCCAGGTGTGCTGGTAGTTGTAGTGTTACAACAGCTGGAGGCACCCTGGTTGGGAAACACTCGCTTACAGAGTGAGATCCTTTCTACTATATAACCTCTTAGGTCAGTGTTTCCCAACCAGGGTGCCTCCAGCTGTGGCAAAACTACAACTCCCAGCATGCCCGGACAGCCATTGTAAACCATTGTCATCAGGTGATCACTTTGCTGGGGTAACAGTGTGCTTATAGAAGTGTTTCCAAACCACGGTGTCTCCAGCTGTTGCAAAATGCCAACTCCCAGCATGCCCGGACCGCTTTTGGACACCATTGTCATCAATCGATCACTACGCTGGGGCACGGGTGTACTTACAGAAGTGTTTCCAAACCAGGGTGCCTCCAGCTGTTGCAAAACTACAATTCTCAGCATCTATATAACCTCTTAGGTCAGTGTTTCCCAATCAGGGTGCCTTCAGCTGTTGCAAAACTAAAACTCCCAGTATGCCCGGACAGCCTTTTGCAACAGCTGGAGGCACCCTGGTTGGGAAACACTGGCTTACTGAGTGAGACCCCTTCTTCTATATAACAACTTAGGTCAGTGTTTCCCAACCAAGGTGCCTCCAGCAGTTGCAAGACTACAACTCCCAGCATGGCCGGACAGCCATTGTTAACCATTGTCATCAGGCGACCACTTTGCTGGGGTAACGGTGTGCTTATAGAAGTGTTTCCAAACCACAGTGCCTCCAGCTGTTGCTAAATTACAACTCACTGCATGCCCAGACAGCCTTTTGGAACAGCTGGAGGCACCCTGATTGGGAAACACTGGCTTACAGAGTAAGAATTCTTCTTCTATACAACCTCTTAGGTCAGTGTTTCCCAACCAGGGTGCCTCCAGCTGTTGCAAAACTACAACTGCCAGCAAGCCCGGACAGCCTTTTGCAACAGCTGGAGGCACCCTGGTTGGGAAACACTGGCTTACTGAGTGAGACCCCTTCTTCTATATAACCACCTAGGTCAGTGTTTCCCAACCAGGGTGCCTCCAGCAGTTGTAAGACTACAACTCCCAGCATGCCCGGACAGCCGTTGTAAACCATTGTCATCAGGTGATCACTTTGCTGGGGTAACGGTGTGCTTATAGAAGTGTTTCCAAACCCCAGTGTCTCCAGCTGTTGCAAAATTACAACTCCCTGCATGCCAGGACAGCCTTTTGGAACAGCTGGAGGCACAATGATTGGGAAACACTGGCTTAAAGAGTGAGAATTCTTCTTCTATATAACCTCTTAGGTCAGTGTTTCCCAGCCAGGATGCCTTCAGCTGTTGCAAAACTACAACTCCCAGCATGCCCGGACAGCCTTTTGGAACAGCTGGAGGCACCCTGATTGGGAAACACTGGCCTACAGAGTAAGACCCCTTCTTCTTTATAACCTTTTAGGTCAGTGTTTCCCAACCAGGGTGCCTCAAGCTGTTGCAGAACTACAACTCCCAGCATGCCCAGACAGTCTTTTGCAACAGCTGGAGGCACCCTGATTGGGAAACACTGGCCTACAGAGTGAGACCCCTTCTTCTTTATAACCTTTTAGGTCAGTGTTTCCCAACCAGGGTGCCTCAAGCTGTTGCAAAACTACAACTCCCAGCATGCCCGGACAGCCTTCGGCTGTCCGGGCATGCTGGGAATTGTAGTTTCACAACAGCTGGAGACACACTGTTAGAAAAACACTGGAATAGATGTATGGCGAGCGCTCTCCTGTCACAAGTATGGATCCTCAGGATGTATGGATGGCCGCCAAGCATGTCACATTACGGAGCGCTGTCTCTTTCAATCTCTCCCCGCAGATAGCCGGCACGTTTTCCGCTCCGCTATAACACATGAATAACCAGCCTTCAGATTTCCACACACAATTCGCTGCCTCCATTAGACTTCCCTTGTCCCCACAGAGAAGAGAATAATAGGAGCTTGTCAAGATATCATGACAACTCAATAAGAGGAGGCCGGGAAGACAAAGACGCGCCGCGCTCGCCGATAACCTGCCAGCTGTTATATTTATTTTATTTTTGTGTTTTTATTTTCTGAAGGTGTTTGGCTTGAACATTGTGGTAATGGGGTGTGATGAGGGCAGATGTTGTTACCCTAGGGGCAGATGGCATTAACCTCTTGTATTCGTGACGCCAGGGCATGGTTTATCCTCTATACCACCAGAAGGTATACCGCTAGATCCTGGGCTAGGCATGGGGGCAGTAAAGACTTCGAAGTCAAGTTATGGACAACGGTATCTTTACTGAGGGTAGACAGATGGTAAAGTCTATACAGTTCAGCCAGGGCCCAAGGAGGTGACCAGTGACACAGAGACCTTAAGGGTTGCTGGGACTTGTAGTAGGACTGGACAATGTAATGCAGGCCACACTGACTTGACAGATGACAGGGACTGACTTGACTTGACTCATAAAGCTGTGACTTTAGCTTACTTGAATTGATGGTGGCTGCAGAACTGGACTTTGAGGCCTCACCCTTGGGGTCACCTGGTCACTGGTACCTCCTGGGTAACAATCACATGACATATCACATGACTGGTGGGGCAAGCTGTGCATAACTAGCTTGCCCCCTGACTGGTGAGCAGTAAGGGGTTAAGAAATATACAGGCAATGTTTTAGCCCCCTCCCCCACCTGTAAAACTTGCCAGTGGCTATAGTGGTATGTCCCATGGGTGGGGGGAAGGAGTGCACCAATCAGGGGTTCAATAGTTTCCCGGGCTTTCAGGGGCCCTCCCCTGGGTATTTATAGCTGTGGTGCCTCCCTTCCCCCCTCAATCTGCCCAGGACCCGGAGTTTTGTCTGCTGGTTGGTATGTTACTGCCCCTTATTTATGGCCCGGATGGAGCAGGAGGGTGAGGGCTGGCATGCTCCCTTGTGGCTGAGCTGGCCTCCCCTCCTGTTGCGCAGGTGTTGGGTTCGGGAGGCTGGCGGACCTCTCCTCAGTCCCGCTCTCCTTTCCCCTGTAGTCCCTGTACGGCCTGTCCCACCCACTCTTTTTGCCCTCTTCCCTGCCCCGAGCCCTCTCCCCTGCCTGTACCTTCATCCCTCTCCCCAGGCATGCTCCTTATGAGCATGCTCTGGTTTCTTTCTGGTCCCCCCCCTGTTGTCCCCCCCCCCCCCTGTTGTCCCCTCCGTCTCTGGAGGTAGCGGCCCCTGGGTGGCTGCTGCTGGCTTAACCCCCCTTTTTTCCTGCGCAAATGGACGTTTATTAACGTCCATTTGCGCGTCCCCAGCTGTAATGCGCGCTCCTAAGGCGAGCGCGCATCATAGCCGTGAGTCCCGGTTGCTATTAGCAACCAGGACTCATGCTATGCCGGACATCGCCGATCGGGCAGATGTCCGGCATTGCATCTTTAGACGTGGCGATTGCAAGCATCCCGGCTGCTCAGTCGGGCTGATCGGGACCATCGCGATAAAATCGCGATGTCCCGATCAGCTGGGACGCAGCAGGAGGGTCACTCACCTGCCTCCTGTGCGTCCGCTCGTGATTGATTGCTACAAGCCTGAAATTCAGGCTTGAGCAATCGATCGTTGTTAGCACTGATCGTTGCCATGTTCATACATGGCAAGTGATCAGTGTCAGGTTCAGTGAGTGCAGTGACATAGCTATGTCAGTGCAAAAAAAAAAAAAAAAAAAAAAAATTTCAACAGTTAAGTTTAACCCTTTCAATAAAAGTTTGTATGTATATGTGTGTATATATGTATGTGTATGTATGTATATATATATATGTATATATGTATGTGTGTATATGTGTATATATGTATATGTGTATATGTGTGTGTGTGCACATAAATTAAGTACTGTATATTGTAACAAACACACACATATTTGGTATCGCCACGTGCGTACATGTCCGAAATATAACAATATATCATCAATTGAAGCGCTCCGTCTATGGCGTATGTGCAAAAAGAAAAAAAAAAAGAAAATAAAAATTAATAAATAAATTTATAAAAATAAAAAAACAAATAAAAAAATAAAATAAAATAAAAAAAAAATAAAATAGATAATTTAATACATAAAAAAAAAAAAATTAAATAAAAATAATTAAAAAAATAATAAATTATTAAATAAATACGATACATAAATAGCTACAAATATAAATAATTGAATAAACATATTTCACAGTCCTTATTAGCGTGTTTTTGATCGCTTTTTGTACTGTAAATATGTATAAACAGTGATCTCATCATCTAATCAAAATGACGCTGGTACCACGTACGACTTCAGATCACGGCGCAAACTGTATGAGCCCTCATATCGTCCCCACTCATTTACCCAGCTCCTTACCCCCACCACCCTAGCGCCCCCCCCCCCCCCTTATCTCCCTCTGCTTTTCTAGTGCTCCCCATATCCTTGCAGCCACGGCCCCCCCCCCCCCCCGCCTCCCCATTACCTCCCCGTCCCAAGTTCCCAACCCCCCCCTTCCCCCCCCCCCTGCTGCCGCTGCTGTCCTTCTTCCTCCTGCCTCTCCAGTGCCCCCCGTGGAGGGGTAGGGAGTGCTCCCCTGATTTCATGTTGCTCTTCCCCCTCTGGGGCCGGATGGGAGCATAGACTTATTCGTCGCCGCTCTCGCTCTGGCCCTGGGAGGCGGCGTTTTTATTTACTTATTTATTATTTTTTATTTATTTATTTATTTTTGGACCTTCTGCTCACCTGCAGGGAGTAGGTGTTTCGGTTCTTCCCGCAGTGGTTCTCCCTCATCCTCCTCTGCCTCATACAGTGCCTCGGAGTCCTCTACTGTTGGTTTCCCGGCATGGTTTCCAGCACCGTTTCGGGCGGCGGCCGAGTGCCTGCTACCCGGCGGTCTCCAGCGTGCCTTGTCCCATGCCTGCGGCAGTGGTGTAGTGGTCCCTCCAGCTGTTGTGCTTCTCCATCTTCTGGAATTGGTGAGTGTTCTGCTGCGGGGCTTGGCCCCTTCCCCGGTTTGTGTGCTTATGGCTACGTTCTGTTTAGTGTTCGTCCTTTTGTTCCCGTGCGTTTGTTGTGTTTGGGTCTCGGATATGGATGTATGTCTGTTTTGGTCTCTGGTGGTGAGTTGGGTAAGTCTCTTCTTGACGGGGTGCTTTGGTAGGGTTTCATCTTGCGCGGTGTGCACTTGGGTGAGTGGTCTTTTGGCCTTAAACTCTGGGTGGCCGGGGTTTGGCGGACTTCGCTCCCGAGGCTTGTTCCTTATCCTGGATCAATGGTTGCCACCGAGTTACGATTTTGTTTCTTTTGGTTTTCTCCCCCTTTGTTTGGTTTATCTCTCCATCTTGGTTGTAGTCTCTCTCCGCTGCGACTCCTGTATGTTGTGCTGGGTGCTTTAGCTGATGTGGCGGTGGGTAGATTTTGCTTGAGTCTTCAGTGGATAGGTTTCGCTTGAGTAGCCGTTTGTCCACCCTTGTGAGTTCTTTTCGTGGTGGTATTCCGGAGGGTGATTCTCCAGTGCTCTACGCTTGTTGGGGTGTGGTTTATTGCTGCAAGGCTGACATGCAACTTTGTGAAGTGTTCCATATTTTGTGCTCGCTTCGGCAGCACGTATGTTATAATTGGAACGATACAGTAAAGATTAGCATGGCTTCCGCATGCCGCATTGGTGTTGGTCTGCTGCTTTCCTGTGGTTAGGGAGTGATTGCGTTCAAAAGTTTAAAAAAATAAAAATATAAATAAAAAAAAAATAAAAATAAAATATAAAAAATAAAAAAATAAATTCTCTGTTTTTGGTTTCCTCTGGGCTTGTAGGTGCCCTGGTTCCGGTCCTTGCTAATTTACTGAATGTTACACGGGGACTATGGTTCTGGGTGGAGTTTTTTCCTCCAGGTTGTCTCTGGCTGCCGAGGGTGTGTGGTGTCTGTGCCCCTGCATATGTGCCCCGGGTGCGCTAAGGGCTGACGTTTCGGTTGCTTGGGGTTTTTCGTGAGTTGTGCAGTGGACAGGCCTGCTTTCAGTCCCCGGTTGCGGCTCACGGGGAGCTTGCTCTGTTCTCAGATGTGGCTGGTTTGGTTGGTTGTTGGTGTGGTGTTTGGTTTTCCCAGTGGTGCTGCGGGGTGGTTTACCCCTGGGTCTTAGTAGTCGGGGGGTTTCTGCCATGCTTGGGTTTTGTATGCGTTTTTCCCTTGGTATTGGTTGTGGGGACTTTGGGTGCTTGCTTCGGCAGCTCATGTTCTAGAATTGTAACGGTACTGTGTGGGTTGGCGTGGCCTCTAAAACATGGCCGAGCGGTCTAAGGCGCCAGACTCAAGAGGACTCTTTTGCACTTGGTTGCGCTCTAATTTGGTGATACTTTTCTTCTTTTCTAGGGTGTGATTTGAGTGATCGTGGTGTGTTGTCGGTCTGACATTCGGGGCGTTGTCTCTGCTATTATCTCTTTTTCGGCTTTCTTCCTGTGCTCGGTTTGTTGCACCCAGTTCTTCGCTGTTTGGAGTTACGAGTTATTTTGGGGCTATGCTCCTTGGGGTCGGTACTGGGTGTTGATGCTTTGTCCCGTTTTCTCTGGCAGTGGTTCCGGAGGTTGCTCCCTTGGGTGGAGTTGGAAGGTTTGCTTGTGTGGCTGGCCCATGTGTCATTGTGCAGAGTGGTGTATTTCTTGGTCCGCTTTGGTGGGTCCTGCGACTCACGGTAAGGCGCTTGCGAGTGGTTGGTGTTGGTGTGGAGGCCGGGATGTCTACAGCCGAGGAGGGTCCCGGAGGTTCCCAATGGTCTGTGGATAGGGGATTTGTTTTTCTTACCTGGAATGCCCCTTGTGGTAACCTTACGAGGCTCTGATGTTTGATTTCCTATTTCGTTTTAATAGGTTGTGTTAACGGACGTTAACTCCTGTGTCACCTCTCTAAGGAGGTTCGAGATTTGGACGGTGTTCTCCGTGAATCCAAATAACATTCTTAGTATGTGACGCTGGGTATCTTCACCTGTTCATGTGAATCACCTGCTAATAAAAAAATAAAAAAATAAATAAATAAAAATAAAAAAAATTGGGTGGCTTTCCCGCTGTGCTGCGATCCAGTGGGGTGCGGTTGCCGCATGGCACATGGCGGGGGTGTTTTCTTTTCTGTTTTGCGGTTGGTGTATACCTAGGGGCTGGGCCCGTGAGTGGGTGGCCTTGCTGTCGGCGACCGGTTTTTCCTATCAGTTTTTTGGGTCGCTTGGCGGCGGCTGCGGGTCGGGTTTTTTTGGTTGTCGCTTTTGCGTCGTTTTCTCTGATCCGAGGTTTTGCGTTAGCTTTTTTCGGGGCTATGTGGATGGGGCACTTCCTTTCTCCTCGTCCCCTTCCATGGGACTTGGGTGTCTGTGTTTTTGGGCACCTATCTTGTGGTTTCACGGAAAAAGTAAAAAATAAATATATTAAATAAATTTTAAAAAAGGCCCGTCGGTCCGAGACTGCTTAGGCGATCGGGGTCACGCAGCTTGTGCTGCATGAGGGTCCGCGGATGACTGTTTTTTCCATTGTCCTCCTATTGTTGCCTGGGCGGTGGTGGGGCCCCTCCCCCTTTTTCTTTTGCTCCCCGCCCCCGATTATTCAGTTCCAGGTTTTTTGTCTGTTTTGGGTTTTGGCTTTTCTTTGATAGGATGGGGTTTTTGTGAGTTCGGGATTTGCTCTCTTTTTGTATCGGGGCCGGCGGAGGTGGCTGGGTTTCCGGAGAGGGTAGCGCTGTGCATGGGGCGCGGGCGATCTGCATGTTGTGTTGCTATTTTTGCCCAGTTTGATTTTTCCCATATGTGTTTTTGTTTTGAGAGCGGCTTTCCACAAGGTGGTACGAGTGCTGCGGCACTCTTCGCTGTATGGGCGAGTCTGAGAGTGGAGTTCACACGAGTTATTTAATAAAAGAAAAAAAAAAAAGAAAAAAAAATGGTCCTGGCGGCAGGTACCTCTGATTTCCTGGAGAGGAAATGTGTTGGGCGGATTTCCTGGAGAGGAAATGTGTTGGGCGGATTTCCTGGAGAGGAAATGTGTTGGGCGGATTTCCTGGAGAGGAAATGTATTGAGCGGATTTCCTGGAGAGGAAATGTGTTGTGTGTGTCCGGGGGGCTGAGGTGGCCCCAGGTGTTGGCTATCCAGTATCTCTTGGGTGGGGGTCGGAGCCCAGTGTAGGGCTAACTGGGCTCCTCCGTGGCGGTAAGAAGACGGTGAAAGCGGGGTCAACCCGGGGTAGACCTCCACACAGGACGGTGTGGCAGCACCTCTCGGGTTGGTAAGAAGCCAATCGGTGTCTTTGTTACAGTTAAATTGTTATTTATATTAGTAATTTTATAAATAAAGCTGTGGCCGATCCCCACCCACGGAAAAGTTAAATTGTTGTTGTGTCAGTTATTATTTAATTAATTATTGTAGTAAGGGGGAGGGGTAGTTATAGCCTGCTAGGAGCTAATTGGGTCTCAACAGTCTGGTGGGGCAAGCTGTGCATAACTAGCTTGCCCCCTGACTGGTGAGCAGTAAGGGGTTAAGAAATATACAGGCAATGTTTTAGCCCCCTCCCCCACCTGTAAAACTTGCCAGCGGCTATAGTGGTATGTCCCATGGGTGGGGGGAAGGAGTGCACCAATCAGGGGTTCAATAGTTTCCCGGGCTTTCAGGGGCCCTCCTCTGGGTATTTATAGCTGTGGTGCCTCCCTTCCCCCCTCAATCTGCCCAGGACCCGGAGTTTTGCCCTCCCTCCCTCCCTTTTTGTATCTTTGTTTATTGTAAGTCACAGCTTGGCGGTAAGAAGACGGTGAAAGCGGGGTCAACCCGGGGTAGACCTCCACACAGGACGGTGTGGCAGCACCTCTCGGGTTGGTAAGAAGCCAATCGGTGTCTTTGTTACAGTTAAATTGTTATTTATATAAGTAATTTTATAAATAAAGCTGTGGCCGATCCCCACCCACGGAAAAGTTAAATTGTTGTTGTGTCAGTTATTATTTAATTAATTATTGTAGTAAGGGGGAGGGGTAGTTATAGCCTGCTAGGAGCTAATTGGGACTCAACAGTCATAACTCTTAAGGCAACAATACATTTTCTAATACATTACAATGCAGAACATATGTACAGGGGGGAAACAAGTACAAGGGAGCCCAGGGGACATTCAAGGAGGCTGCCTGACAGGACAGCAAGGGTATGGGGTAACACCTCCCGTACTGGGCCACCACAACATTAAGTAAGATTTACAGACACCCACATACAGGTAATTTTTTTTTAGAAAAAGCCTCTGAATCGTACTAAAATGAAAAGCTCGTATTCATGTACAGAAACACACACATACACCTATTACTAAAATATCTGGGTACCAGTCGGCTATGAGAGCAACAAGAAGCATGATACAACAACGAATAGACGTACGACCGGTGGCCAGGTCATATATATTTATAGCAGGGCTAGACAAATCCCAGGCGCCAGGGCGGCAAATAATTTTTCCAATAATGTTTGACCCAACATTTAATGTAGTGTTCCAGCACCAAAATCTGTCCTGTGGCTTCGGACTTCCTCAGGCAGACCTGCAGCACAAGTGTTGGGCCCCCTGAGGGACTAATTATGGTTTCTATTGAGTTGGTATGGTTTACCAAAAGATAATATATATTTTTATAATTATCATGTTATGTTATTTCTATAAGTGTTATTTACTGTATATGTGTTATTGTACCTTTAAGAGTGGAGCAGTGCAAGCCCATGTCACCCTGCCTGCCAATGGGAACCCCTAAATTCTTGGCCATATAGTGTTTTGGGGGAGGAGTTACCCCAGTTCAGCCTAGAGCTATGAGCGGAGCTCAAGTGTGGTAAAGTTGTGAGGTGTGTGGAGAAGCTCTGAGGGAAGGCCCAGATCAAATCGCTACCGAACCTTGACAGAACCCTAGCTACTAGGATCAATCTTCAATTCTCTCAAGTCAGTATCAATCTATTGGGTGAAAGCACCGCAAGTCCCAGCATGGCAACAGGGCTCCCAAGGGGTTACACTGCATCCTCTCCACTCTGCACCAGACTGTCTGTGTAACAACATCTACACCCGGCTCAGTAAAGACCGTTTTCCGTAACTTGACGTCTGTGTGTTCATTTATTCCCTTTACTCCAGGAGAAGCTGTCTCCAATCTCGGACTGTGTATAGGCTAACGGTGCCCTGGCGTCACAAGGTGATAAGGCATTTCCTAGCACCCCCGTGGCGCCATATTCAACTTCTTAAGGACGCAGGGCGTACCTGTACACCCTGCGCCCGGTCCCGGTATATAACGCGGGGTCACGCCATTGTCATTTTTTACGTAAAATACACTGCGTAGAAACGGAAGCCCCCAAAAGTTACAAAATGAAATTTTTTTCTTCAATTCTGTCGCGCAACGAATCTTTTTTCCGCTTCGCTGTGGATATTTTGGTAAAATAACTAATGTCACTGAAAAGTAGAATTGGTGGCGCAAAAATAAGCCATCATATGGAATTTTAGGTGCGAAATTGAAAGCGATTTTTTTAGAAGGTGATGAGGAAAAAGTGAAAATGCAAAAACGGAAAAACCCTGCGTCCTTAAGGGGTTAAGACATTGGGTAATCCTAAAGTAATTAAAGGGGACCTGTCAGCAATTTTGACATGTGTTTAAAAAAAAAAAAATTTACATTTTCCATACAAATTCAGGAGTATCTTTTCTCATAACCCCGTGTAGGACGGTGGGGGAGATTTATCAAAACTTGTGCAGAGAAAATAGTTGACCAGTTGCCCATAGCAACCAATCAGATCGCTCCTTTCATTTTTGGAAAAGGGCCTCTGCAAAAGGAAAGCAGCGATCTGATTGGTTGCTATGGGCAACTGGGCAACTTTTCCTCTGCACAGGTTTTGATAAATCTTCCTCAGTGTTTCCCAGCCAGGGCTCTCCGGATCCAGCTTTTGCAAAACTACAACTCCCAGCGTGCCCGGACAGCCAGAGGCTGTCTGGGCATGCTGGGAGTTGTAGTTTTGCAACAGCGGTCGGGAAACACTGTAGGATCTTACTTTCTCCACTGTCAAGAGAAGCGGTAATGCCCATTTCCAATAGGAATAAGAGAGGAACAATAAAAACACACATGGGAAAATGTATCAATGTTGGCTTGGGTAAAGGGATTTTCTGTACAGCTTGTAGTTTTTTTTCTGTTTTTTTATTTTTTGGGTGTAAATTTGTAATTGCTATAAAACAAGTATAGTCAATATCTAATGTGGCCGAAAAATGTAAATGTATGCAAAGAGGTTTGTGGTCCTCTAGGTGCTTCTTTGGAGAGCATGGAGCATAAAAATAGTTAAAATATTTATCAAAAAATAAAGTAGTGATTAGTCCAAACACATCTCAGAGTCATGATAACAGTAAAAAATGATTTAATAGTAGCATCTAAAATACATATAATAAAACTTCATACAAGCGTATATATATATATATATATATATATATATATATATATATATATACACACCGTACTTTTCGCCGTATAAGACGCACTTTTTCTTCCCCAAAACTGGGGGGAAAAAGTCGGTGCGTCTTATACGGCCAATACACACCTATCGCGGCGGTCCCTGCGGCCATCAACGGCCGGGACCCGCGGCTAATACAGGACATCACCGATCGCGGTGATGCCCTGTATTAACCCTTCAGACGCGGCGATCAAAGCTGACCGCCGCATCTGAAGGGAAAGTAACACTAACCCGGCTGTTCAGTCGGGCTGTTCGGGACCGCCGCGATTTCACCACGGAGGTCCCGAACAGCCCGACTGAATAGCCAGGTTAGTGCTTACAGGACACCGGGAGGGACCGTACCTACCTCCTCGGTGTCTTCTCCGTTCAGGGATCCCCTGTATGGCCGGCGCTCTCCTTCCTTGTCATCACGTCGTCGCGTACGTGCGTCGGCGTGCGTAACGACGTGATGGCGGCGACGGAGAGCGAGGATACCCGGCCGGCAGCAGAGACGTTCCGGAGCGACGGGGACACGGCGACAGCGATGGAGCGACATCCAGGGCAGCGGTGACGGGTCCGGAGCGGCGGGGACACGTGAGTATTACCTCCTATGCAGCGGTCTTCAATCTGCGGACCTCCAGATGTTGCAAAACTACAACTCCCGGCATGCTGGGAGTTGTAGTTTTGCAACATCTGGAGGTCCGCAGGTTGAAGACCACTATTGGGTTCAAAATCTTTATTTTTTTAGATTTTGCACCTATAAATTGGGTGCGTCTTATACGCCGGAGCGTCCTATATAAAAATACGGGTATATATGATCCCATCCTAAATGAGGCCACCTCCCCGTGGTGGATGGGGGACACGTTTTGATCAAAAAGTGCGCTAAGAGCCTCTATTTTTTGACCAATGTGTGCTGCTGCAATCCTCTTTTTTTGTATATACTATATAGGACTATATGGGACTTTGGTATAATTGCGTCAATTTATCAAAACAGCGCACACCGTATGATAAAATAGGCGCAAGTATACACACCTTACCAAACTCCTGCACAAAAGCACTTTTTCTAAGACAGTAAAATGATGGTGTAGAATGACACCAAAATGTTATGCAAGCCGCAAAAATTTGTGCCTACATGTAAAAAAGTGCACTTCTTAAATACGTTGTGCAAGGCACATACAGGCATAAAATACATGCGCAAAACTTGCACCTAAAAGTACGTTGATACAGGTGGATTATAAGCTCCCTGCTGCGGGTTTGAGCTGCCACAGGTGTTCTGCGGCAGATTTTTTATTTATTTTTTGCAGCAAAATTTCTGCAGCAGAAAATCTGCAGCAGGTTACATTGACAACAATTGGGTCTGGAGCTGACACCCACTGAGGCTCAAAGCTGAAACTTGTTTGTAATCCGCTTAGGTGAACAGGACCTAAGGATCTGTTCACACTGGCAGATTACATGCGGAATTTACGCAGCTTATTTGCTGCAGAAAATCCGCTGTGGATTAGCAGAATATCCGCAGTAGAGCAGATTTGCAGATTTTTCTTCGGACCCACTGAAGTCAATGTTAGCAAAATCCACTGTGGATTTTCAGAAACCAATACACTGTGGAAATTCGGTAGGTAATCCGCCCGCCTGAATGGTCCATTAGGGTACGTTCACACGGGCAGTTTACCTGCGGAATATCCGCAGTGTATTCGCTGCGGTAAATCTGCAGCGAATTTTGCTACTTTAATTGGTCAGCCGAAAATCCGCAATAGAGGCATATTTGCCGATTTTCCTTCAGGCCCATTGAAGTCAATGGTAGCAAAATCCACAGCGGATTTTCCGCAGAAAATACACTGCGGAAATTCCGCAGGTAATCCGCCCATGTGAACGTACCCTTAGGCCATGTTTACACAATTGAATTTCTGAGCGAGACCCGGTAATTCCGAAAATAAGTGGGGCCATGGGGGTACATGTCTCCTCAATTATTTTGAATATTCTCCTCCATTTTCTCAGCAGATGTATATAACGTTATGCACATATTTACACACTATATTATGCACGTTATTTACATTTCATCTTTTCCATCTTCTTTCGGTGCCAAACACATTATGCTCCTCGGGTGAAGGAATACTGAATATAAATCACATCTGAATTTCATATTGACTGTGAATGAATACATACTATTTAGTATAAATGTGTAGTAAGGCAAAACTGCAGATTATACCAAATATATTCACTCCGTTACGTGCGGCGCTCTCAAATGTCAAGTGGCGCCCAGTGATGGATGGTGGGAGATTTTTCAAAACTTGTGCAGAGGAAAAGTTGACCAGTTGCCCATAGCAACCAATCAGATCGCTTCTTTCATTTTGAACCTGTTGAGGACAGAGGGCATACCTGTACGCCCTCTGCCCACTCCCTTTCTATAAGGCGGGGCCAGGCCGCTAATACGCTGCTTCATAGTGGGATGGGCCCGGCCTCTTACAATGGCCGGGACCCACGCACGCCACTGCGATTAATCCTTTAGACGCGGCGTTCAAAGTTAATCACCGCGTCTAAAGTGAAACTAAAATGCTACCGGTTAGCTCAGCCGGCTGTTCGGGCTCGCAGCAATGAAATATATAACAGCTGTAGGACAGCTGGAGGGTCCCTACCTTGCCTCCTGTTGTCCGATCGCCGAATGACTGCTCAGTGGCTGAGATCCAGGCATGAGCAGTAAAGCGGCAGAATCATTGATCAATGGTTTCCTATGAGAAACCACTGATCAATGTAAAAGATCAGTGTGTGCAGTGTTATAGCCCCCTATGGGAGCTATAACATTGCAAAAAAAAGTGAAAATGTGAATAAAGATCGTTTAATCCCCTTCCCTAATAAAAGTTTGAATCACCCCCTTTTCCCATTTAAAAAAGAAAAACTGTGTAAATAAAAATAAACATATGTGGAAATGTCCGAATTATAAAAATATATCGCGCAAAAAAAATCCAAAGTCCAAAATAGCGTCTTTTGGGTCACTTTTTATATAAAAAATGAATAAAAAGCAATCAATACAAATATGGTAACGCTAAAAACTTCAGATCACGGCGCAAAAAATGAGCCCTCATACCGACCCATACGCGGTAAAATAAAAAAGTTATAGGGGTCAGAAGATGACAATTTTAAACGTATAAATTTTCCTGCATGTAGTTATGATTTTTTCCAGAAGTACGACAAAATCAAACCTATATAAGTAGGGTATCATTTTAACCGTATGGATCTACAGAATAAAGAAAAGGTGTCATGTTTACCGAAAAATGTACTGCGTAGAAACGGAAGCCGCCAAAATTACAAAATGGCTTTTTTTCTTCAATTTCGTCACACAATGATTTATTTTTCTGTTTTGCCGTAGATTTTTGGGTAAAATGACTGATGTCACTGCAAAGTAGAATTGGTGGCGCAAAAAATAAGCCATCATATGGAATTTTAGGTGCAAAATTGAAAGGGTTATGATTTTTAAAAGGTAAGGAGGAAAAAACGAAAGTGCAAAAACAGTAAAAAAAACTCTCTGTCCCCAAGGGGTTAAAAAGGCCTGAAAAATGAAAGAAGCGATCTGATTGGTTACTATGGGCAACTGGTCAATTTTTCCTCTGCACAGGTTTTGAAAAATCTCCCCCAGTGTTTCCCAACCAGGGTGCCCCAGTTCCAGCTGTTGCAAAACTACAACTCCCAGCATGCCCGGACAGCCAAAGGCTATCCGGGCATGCTGGGAGTTGTAGTTTTGCAACAGCGGTTGGAATCTTGCTCGCTCCACTGACGACAGAATCGCTAACCCCAATTTCCAGTAGGAATAAGAGAGGAACAATAGATTATCCCAAACATATTCAGCCTGTTACGTGCGGCGCTATCAAATGTCAAGTGGCGTCCAGTGACGGATGGCGGGAGATTTATCAAAACTTGTGCGGAGGAAAAGTCGACCAGTTGCCCATAGCAACCAATCAGATCGCTTCTTTCATTTTTAAACAGGCCTCTGAAAAGTGAAAGAAGCGATCTGATTGGTTGCTATGGGCAACTGGTGAACTTTTCCTCTGCACAGGCTTTGATAAATCTCCCCCAGGGTTTCCTAAGCAGGGTGCCCTGGTTCCAGCTGTTGCAAAACTACAACTCCCAGCATGCCCGGACAGCCAAAGGCTGTCCGGGCATGCTGGGAGTTGTAGTTTTGCAACAGCGGTTGGGAAACACTGTAGGATCTTGCTCGCTCCACTGACAACGGAAGCGGTAACGCCAATTTCCAGTAGGAATAAGAGAGGAACAATAGATTACGGGAGATTTATCAAAACTTGTGCGGAGGAAAAGTCGACCAGTTGCCCATAGCAACCAATCAGATTGCTTCTTTCATTTTTAAACAGGCCTCTGAAAAGTGAAAGAAGCGATCTGATTGGTTGCTATGGACAACTGGTGAACTTTTCCTCTGCACAGGCTTTGATAAATCTCCCCCAGGGTTTCCTAAGCAGGGTGCCCTGGTTCCAGCTCTTGCAAAACTACAACTCCCAGCATGCCCGGACAGCCAAAGGCTGTCCGGGCATGCTGGGAGTTGTAGTTTTGCAACAGCGGTTGGTAAACACTGTAGGATCTTGCTCGCTCCACTGACAACGGAAGCGGTAACGCCAATTTCCAGTAGGAATATGAGAGGAACAATAGATTATCCCAAACATATTCAGCCTGTTACGTGCGGCGCTATCAAATGTCAAGTGGCGCCCGGTGATGGATGGCGTCCTGGAGACCCCGAATACATCGATCACATTAGACTCCCTCAGTCCGCACCGGTCACTTCTCTTAGCTTTTGCATTATCACTAAATAGATTAATTCAAAATAAATGCAAAAGTGGCAGAACGGGATCTGCGTCGGTACGACGGCAGTAGGAGGCGAGGATCGGGAGTCTCTGAAGGTCTCCGAGCCTTGGTCCGCGCACATTCATCAATTGCCGAGTCATTTTCTTGTTACGATAATGGAAGCCGAGGTTCAATACAACACGACTCGGAATTACATTCCGGCTGCTCTCGAAGTTTCCCAATATCTTGTGGATAACTATATAAAATTACCTTGATAGATAGTAAAACTGTTACAGTGTAGTTGGGTTACAGTTAGAAAGAGGGGTAGGGGAAAAAGTGTCAGGGAGGCTAGTCCTGAACTGGCACACCCCAACAAGTTTGCCCGCTTGGCAGATGAGGGGGATGCCATTACAGAGCTAGCAGAACTGCAGCAGGATACCGCCTCTGACCGCCAGGGGGGTGTCTGCTCCAGTAAGGAGGGAGGGAGGAGTACAGGGCAGGCCAGACAGGTACTAGTGGTGGGGGACTCAATTATTAGGGGGACAGACAGGGCAATCTGTCACAAAGACCGGGATCGCCGAACAGTGTGCTGTCTGCCTGGCGCACGAGTTCGGCACATCGCGGATCGGGTTGACAGGTTGTTGGGCGGGGCTGGAGAGGACCCAGCAGTCATGGTACATATTGGCACCAATGACAAAGTAAGAGGTAGGTGGAGTGTCCTTAAAAATGATTTCAGGGACTTAGGCCGCAAGCTTAAGGCAAGGACCTCCAAGGTAGTCTTTTCTGAAATACTACCAGTACCACGAGCCGCACCAGAGAGGCAGCGGGAGATCAGGGAGGTAAACAAGTGGCTCAGAAGCTGGTGTAGGAAGGAAGGGTTTGGGTTCATGGAGAACTGGGCTGACTTCGCTGTCGGTTACCGGCTCTACCGTAGGGACGGGCTGCACCTCAATGGGGAGGGTGCAGCTTTGCTTGGGGAGAAGATGGCTAGAAGGGTGGAGGAGTGTTTAAACTAGGGACTTGGGGGGAGGGAACCTACAGCAAAGAGGGGGAAGATAGTGTAGATAGAGAGGTGGGAATTATAAATGTACCTGGGGGTGGAGCGGAGGGAGGGGTTAGAATAGTTAATAGGAATAAGCTTCATAGGAAAATAAAACTTACACCCTTGAATCCCATTAACCCCAATAACATAAAGGATGGAAATGTAAAGTGTATGTTCACAAATGCCAGAAGCCTAGCAAATAAAATGGGGGAGCTTGAGGCCTTGATACTGGAGGAACATATTGATATAGTTGGGGTCACTGAGACATGGCTGGACTCCTCGCATGACTGGGCTGTCAATCTGCAGGGGTTTACATTGTTTCGCAAGGATAGAATGAACAGAAAAGGTGGTGGAGTCTGTCTGTATGTAAGAAGTGGTATGAAAGTCAGTGTGAACGATGCCATAGTATGTGATGATTCTGAGGATGTGGAATCATTGTGGGTAGAATTACAAAAGGAGGGAAATACTGAAAAAATAATACTTGGTGTAATCTACAGACCCCCTAATATCACTGAAGAGATAGAAGTTCGGCTTCATAAACAAATAGAGAGGGCCGCCCGGGCAGGTACAGTGGTAATAATGGGAGATTTTAACTATCCAGATATAGATTGGGGTCCGGGGTTGGCTAAAACTACAAAGGGGCGACAATTCCTAAATTTATTGCAGGATAATTTTATGGGCCAGTTTGTGGAGGACCCAACAAGAAGTGATGCCTTGTTGGATCTGATCATTTCCAACAACGCAGAGCTGGTTGGTAATGTAACTGTGCGGGAAAACCTTGGTAATAGCGACCACAATATAGTTACTTTTGACTTAAAATGTAGAAAACAAAGACAGGCGGGGAAGGCAAAAACATATAACTTTAAAAAGGCAAATTTCCCTGGGCTGAGGGCTGCACTACAGGACATAGACTGGGGGGGAGGTGTTCTCAAATACTGATACAGAAGGGAAATGGGACATCTTTAAATCAACTCTAAATAACTATACAGCTAAATATATACCAAAGGGGAACAAATATAAACGATTGAAACTAAATCCTACATGGCTGACACATGATGTTAAAAGAGCAATAAACAGCAAAAAAATAGCCTTCAAAAAATACAAATCTGATGGGTCAGCGATAACATTTAAACAGTACAAGGAGCTTAATAAAATCTGTAAAAATGTAATAAAAACAGCAAAAATTCAAAATGAGAGACAGGTGGCCAAAGAAAGCAAAACTAATCCTAAATATTTTTTTAGATATATAAATGCAAAAAAACCAAGGACAGAGCATGTAGGACCCCTTAATAATGATAATGGGGAGGTTGTCACAGGCGATCAAGAGAAGGCGGAGCTACTGAATGGGTTCTTTAGTTCTGTATACACTATGGAAGAAGGAGCTGACATTGGCCAGGTCAGTGCTGGCAACACATCATGTAATGCACTGAACTGGCTTAATGTAGAGATGGTACAAGGTAAGTTAAGTGATATAAATGTAAGCAAATCCCCAGGACCGGATGGACTACACCCAAGAGTTCTTAGAGAGGTAAGTTCAGTAATATCTGTACCCCTGTTCATGATATTTAGAGATTCTCTGGTGTCTGGTATTGTGCCAAGGGACTGGCGCAAGGCGAATGTGGTGCCAATCTTCAAAAAGGGCTCTAGGTCTTCCCCAGGAAACTATAGACCGGTAAGTTTAACGTGCATTGTGGGTAAATTGTTTGAAGGACTTATAAGGGATTACATACAGGAATACATAGGGGATAATTGTATTATAAGTGATAGCCAGCATGGGTTTACTAAGGATAGAAGTTGTCAAACCAATCTAATTTGCTTTTATGAAGAGGTGAGTAGAAGCCTTGACAGAGGAATGGCTGTGGATATAGTGTTTCTGGATTTTGCTAAAGCGTTTGATACTGTCCCTCATAGACGTCTGACAGGTTAGTTAAGGTCTTTGGGTTTGGAAATTTTAGTTTGTAACTGGCTTGAACACTGGCTCATGGATCGTACCCAGAGAGTGGTGGTCAATGATTCGTACTCTGATTGGTCCCCGGTTATTAGTGGTGTACCCCAAGGTTCAGTACTGGGACCGCTGTTGTTTAATTTATTTATCAATGATATAGAGGATGGTATTAACAGCTCTGTTTCTATCTTTGCAGATGACACCAAGCTTTGTAGCACGGTACAGTCTATAGAGGATGTGCATAAGTTACAAGATGACTTGGATAGAATAAGTGTCTGGGCATCCACTTGGCAAATGAGGTTCAATGTGGATAAATGTAAAGTTATGCATCTGGGTACTAATAACATGCATGCGTCATATGTCTTAGGGGGGATTAAACTGGCAGAGTCACTGGTAGAGAAGGATCTGGGTGTACTTGTAGATCACAGACTACAGAATAGCATGCAATGTCAGGCTGCTGCTTCCAAAGCCGGCAGGATATTGTCATGTATCAAAAGAGGCATGGACTCAAGGGACAGGGACATAATACTCCCCCTTTATAAAGCATTGGTACGGCCTCACCTGGAATATGCTGTTCAGTTTTGGTCACCTGTCCATAAAAGGGACACTGCGGAGTTGGAAAGGGTGCAGAGACGCGCGACTAAACTAATATGGGGCTTGGAACATCTTAGCTATGAGGAGCGATTAAAGGAGTTACAATTGTTTAGTCTTGAGAAGAGACGTTTAAGGGGGGATATGATAAACGTATATAAGTATATTAATGGCCCATACAAAAAATATGGAGAAAAACTGTTCCAGGTTAAACCCCCCCAAAGGACGAGGGGGCACTCCCTCCGTCTGGAGAAAAAAAAGTTTAGTCTCAAGGGGCGACACGCCTTCTTTACCGTGAGGACTGTGAATTTATGGAACGGTCTACCTCAGGAACTGGTCACAGCAGGAACAATTAACAGCTTTAAAACAGGATTAGATACATTCCTGGAACAAAATAAGATTAATGCTTATGAAGAAATATAAAATCTCATCCCTTCCCCAATATCGCGCCACACCCCTACCCCTTAATTCCCTGGTTGAACTTGATGGACATATGTCTTTTTTCGACCGTACTAACTATGTAACCATTACCAGACGTACAAGGACATTAGATTAGCGGGAAAGACGAACAGAATGGTGTCTTGTAATTGTGCAATTTGGCTGGGGGGGATTTATGTTCGGTGCGGAGGCCTTGTAAGCGTGCAGCAGTCTGGTTTCGCACAAGTGTAATCTGTGCTGCTGTAAAGCTGGGTTCACATATATCAGTTGTCCGGCATAGTTCCCCCCCGATCATTGCATCGGAGAAAAATTTATGCTAGAATTGGACAGTTCACAATAATACAGAGTCCCAATTTTGACACCGGATGGTTGGATACACCGGATAGCACCGGGCAGGGGAATGCAGCTTGCTGCGTTCCCCTGTCCGGTGCCAGAAGCATTGGATGCCGGATGCCATACAACTGATGGCATGGCATCAGTCATGGCATGAGGTGCATCGAGATTTCGGCGGAGTTCACCTATGCAGGATGCCAGACATATGTGAACCCAGCCTTACTTGTGATCAGGACTGGGAATGGTGGCCATAATATGGGTGCAAAAATGTGTGAAATCGGCCCGACCACCCGGGTGACCTGATTTAGAGGGACCTCTACTGATTATGAAATAGCTGGGACCCTTACTGATCATGAAATAGCTGGAACCTCCACTAATCATGAAATAGCTGGGACCCTCACTAATCATGAAATAGCTGGGAACCTCACTGATTAAGAAATAGCTGAGATCCCTGCTAATCATGAAATAGCTGGGACCCTCACTGATCATGAAATAGCTGAGATCCCTGCTAATCATGAAATAGCTGGGACCCTCACTGATCATGAAATAGCTGAGATCCCTGCTAATCATGAAATAGCTGGGACCCTCACTGATCATGAAATAGCTGAGATCCCTGCTAATCATGAAATAGCTGGGACCCTCACTGATTATGAAATAGCTGTGATCCCTGCTAATCATGATATAGCTGGGATCCTTACTGAATATGAAATAGCTGGGACCTCCACTGATCTTGAAATAACTGGGACCCTTACTGATTATGAAATAGCTGGGATCTCCACTGATCATGAAATAGCTGGGACCCTTACTGATCATGAAATAGCTGGGACCCTTACTGATCATGAAATAGCTGGGACCCTTACTAATTATGAAATAGCTGGGTTCTCCGCCAATCATGAAATAGGTGGTATCCCCACTGATTATGAAATATCTAGGACCCCCACTGATCATTAAATAGCTAGGACCCCCCAATCATTAAAAGGCTGGGATCCCCCCTGATTACAAGAACAGTGGTTTCTTTTCCCTTTGGTGAATAGAGCATTAATACACATGCTTACACGCTGCTATGTTTAGTCGCCATGGAACTTAAAGGGATATTCCAGAGAATCTAACTTTGCTTAGGCCACCGCTGTCTCATTGTCAGTCCCTGCTGTACTACTTATGTTGTTTCGGCACAACGACCTTTCCACCCAATCAATCAGTGGTTGAGGCAGGACATCCCTGAGGCAGCTGATTGGCTGAGCAGGAAGGTCCTTGTGCCGATACTGTGCTGCCCAGCGGTGACCGACACAGAGACAGTGACAGGGGGTGGTTATGTGGGGACGAGAAGGGTAAGTATAGATTTCTCTTTCTTATTATCTGCCCTCTTAGCACATTTAGTTGGCTGTCCGGGCATGCTGGGAGTTCTAGTTTTGCAACAGCTGGAGGCACCCTGTTTGGAAAAGATTGAGCAATATGAATACGGCAATGATAGTGTAATCGTTATCTCTGCTCATTCTTATCATTTTGGCATCACATTGCACTATAATATGTATACAAAATACAATAAATTTCTCTGTCATTGTGCCGCCATATGGTCTCCTCATGCTGATGCTGCCACCTCCAGGCTCTCTCATTGTGCAGCCACATGGTCTCCTCATGCTGATGCTGTCACCTCCAGGCTCTCTCATTGTGCAGCCACATGGTCTCCTCATGCTGATGCTGCCACCTCCAGGCTCTGTCATTGTGCTGCCACACGGTCTCCTCATGCTGATGCTGCCACCTCCAGACTCTGTCATTGTGCTGCCATGGATACTGCCAAACATAATTAAGGTGCTGTTCCTCAGTTACAGACATTCCTCCGCATCAGACCACAAGTAAGTATTGAGGATATACATTAGCTAAAACGTAACTTTTCTTAGGATAAAATATATGGACTCAAAACTTTTTTTGAAATCAAACAAAAGGAAAGGTGTGCAAAAAAACACCATGTGCCACCTACACCACCAAGTATTGATGTGATGCAAAGACCTCTAAAAGGTGGAAGGGAACAACGTATGGTCCATTGTAACCGGTGGGGGGGGAAAATGTCCCCTTTAAGGCCCTACTCTGGCATTATTAATTCCCTTCTTGGTAAGTGTTACTCGCCTTTAAAAGGACGGCCCCACACAGGAACCTCTCCCTCAAATTTGGAAACCTTTTTCAATATGGCTAGAATGGACATGTTTAAAAGTCTGGATATTTGGTACAATTAAGTTTAATTGAATCAACAAGGAATTATCTCTGAAAGAGCTTCCTGGGAGGCTAAATTTCCATTTCGGTTTTTTTCTGGCAGTTTTTGGAATACCACCACTGCAGTTTTTGAGCCAAAGTCAGAAGTGGATCCATAAGGGAGGAGAAGTGTAAGTCTTTCCTTTATATATGTCCTATCCCTTTTTAATCCACTTCTGACTTTGGCTCAAAAACTGCAGTGGCGGTATTCCAAAAACTGCCAGAAAAAAAAAAATAAACAAGTGGAAACTTAGCCTAACACTCACCTATAAGGTGGGAAAATTCACACATAGGTCATTTTTTTTTTTAAATTGCACCAAATTTATAGCCTGACTTGCGCCTTTTTGTAAATTTGGCGCAGTGAGTTAAAAAGCCACCCATGAAAAAGAAGAGTAACAAAATACATCCCACAGTCATTATTCGTAAATACCCTCCGTTGTGTGTGCACTGTATGTTGGCATTATATAAGAATTAGAGATGAGCGAACTTACAGTAAATTCGATTCGTCACAAACTTCTCGGCTCGGCAGTTGATGACTTTTTCTGCATAAATTAGTTCAGCTTTCCGGTGCTCCCGTGGGCTGGAAAAGGTGGATACAGTCCTAGGAGACTCTTTCCTAGGACTGTATCCACCTTTTCCAGCCCATCGGAGCACCGGAAAGCTGAACTAATTTATGCAGGATAATTCATCAACTGCTGAGCCGAGAAGTTCGTGACGAATCGAATTTACTGTAAGTTCGCTCATCTCTAATAAGAATATTAATAAATTGTGTTTGGCCTTGTATTGTAGTCTTGTAGTAGTATAGGCAATAATAATAATAATAAAAAAAATGGATACAGGACACAAACCCTTTATACTTGTCCGACCATACGACATAAAACCCCATAACCCATGAGACATTTCGGTCAGTGTCGGTCACAGCTGTGCTTAACACAATTTGGTAAATTGAGATAAAAATGTATTTGGTTCCTAAAAGTAACACGCCAGCTGGTTATTGGGGCATTAAATATTTACAGCGCTCAATGCATTGGAATCAATGGGAAACATTTGTATGGTGCGCTACAGGCCGGGCGCCATCTTTCTATCTGTGAACAGTCAACGAATCAATAGTCCCACTAATCGCTCGTCTTCCTATGTTACCCGAGCTTTGGTCAATAACACTCCACATGGAGCACTTCATGGGTTGCAGCTGCAAAACTACAACTCCCAGCATGCCCGGACAGCCGTTGGCTGTCCGGACATGCTGGGAGTTGTAGTTTTGCAACAGCTGGAGGCTCCCTGGTTGGGAAACATTGATCTACACTATTGCAAAGATGATACTGGAGCCTTTGAATTGCATTCATCTTTGGAAGGATCTGTTATCATTAGACCCAAAAACATTTTGGGGGGGGATTTCTAAGGTTGATATTGCTAAAATAAATCATAGAATACAGGAATGTAGGGTATTATCTAGAATATAAGCTCCGTGTGACGTGCCGGGCTAACAGGAAGTAAGAAGAATACAGCCCGAGGACCGAACACCTGTACCGGAGCACCGGGGGAGCGTAGGCAGGTAAGAGAAAGTGCGTTTTCTTTTATTTTGCAGCCCGGACGGGATAAAAGGAAAAAAGTGTGCGCCGGAGTACTCCTTTAACCCCTTAAGGACGCAGGACGTAAATGTACGTCCTGGTGGGGTGGTACTTAACGCACCAGGACGTACATTTACGTCCTAAGCATAACCGCGGGCATCGGAGCGATGCCCGTGTCATGTGCGGCTGATCCCGGCTGCTGATCGCAGCCAGGGACCCGCCGGCAATGGCCGACGCCCGCGATCTCGCGGGCGTCCGCCATTAACCCCTCAGGTGCCGGGATCAATACAGATCCCGGCATCTGCGGCAGTGCGCGACTTGAATGAATGATCGGATCGCCCGCAGCGCTGCTGCGGGGATCCGATCATTCATAACGCCGCACGGAGGTCCCCTCTCCTTCCTCCGTCCGGCTCCCGGCGTCTCCTGCTCTGGTCTGTGATCGAGCAGACCAGAGCAGGAGATGACCGATAACACTGATCTGTTCTATGTCCTATACATAGAACAGATCAGTATTAGCAATCATGGTATTGCTATGAATAGTCCCCTATGGGGACTATTCAAGTGTAAAAAAAAAATGTAAAAAAAAGTTAAAGTTAAAGTTAAAAAAAAGTGAAAAGTCCCCTCCCCCAATAAAAAAGTAAAACGTCCGTTTTTTCCTATTTTACCCCCAAAAAGCGTAATTTTTTTTTTATAGACATATTTGGTATCGCCGCATGCGTAAATGTCCGAACTATTAAAATAAAATGTTAATGATCCCGTACGGTTAACGGCGTGAACGAAAAAAAAATCAAAAATTCCTACTTTTTTAATCCATTTTATTAAAAAAAATTATAAAAAATGTATTAAAAGTTTTTTATATGCAAATGTGGTATCAAAAAAAAGTACAGATCATGGCGCAAAAAATGAGCCCCCATACCGCCGCTTATACGGAAAAATAAAAAAGTTATAGGTCATCAAAATAAAGGGATTATAAACGTACTAATTTGGTTAAAAAAGTTTGTGATTTTTTTTAAGCGCAACAATAATATAAAAGTATGTAATAATGGGTATCATTTTAATCGTACTGACCCCCAGAATAAAGAACACATGTCATTTTTACCATAAATTGTACGGCGTGAAAACGAAACCTTCCAAAATTAGCAAAATTGCGTTTTTCGTTTTAATTTCCCCACAAAAATAGTGTTTTTTGGTTGCGCCATACATTTTATGATATAATGAGTTATGTCATTATAAAGGACAACTGGTCGCGCAAAAAACAAGCCCTCATACTAGTCTGTGGATGAAAATATAAAAGAGTTATGATTTTTAAAAGGCGAGGAGGAAAAAATGAAAACGTAAAAATTAAATTGTCTGAGTCCTTAAGGCCAAAATGGGCTGAGTCCTTAAGGGGTTAAAGGGGTATTCCAGGAAAAAACGTTTTATTTTATATCAACTGGCTCCAGAAATTTAAACAGATTTGTAAATTAGTTCTATTAAAAAATCTTAATCCTTTCAATAATTATCAGCTGCTGAAGTTGAGTTGTTGTGTTCTGTCTGGCAACAGTGCTCTCTGCTGACATCTCTGCTTGTCTCGGGAACTGCACAGAGTAGAAGAGGTTTGCTATATGGATTTAGAAACTGGGCGATTCCCGAGACACGTGTCATCAGAGAGCACTTAGACAGAAAAGAACAACTCAACTTCAGTAGCTCATAAGTACTGAAAGGATTAAGATTTTTTTAATAGAAGTAATTTACAAATCTGTTTAATTTTCTGGAGCCTGTTGATTATATATATATATATATATATATATATATATATATATATATATATATATAGTTTTTTTCCTGGATAACCCCTTTAACTAGGGATGTCCTGATACTGGTATCGGTATTGGGATCAATACCAGACATTTGCACAAGTACTCATGCAAATGTCCCGATACCTAATCCGATACCTGCCGGTGGGACCCCTGCCGGCTTGTATCACCAAGGTGCAGTAGGCCCGGCGTACTCTCCATACGGACTAAAAAGTGTCCTTTTCAGACAGCTGCCCGAGCCACCCACTCTCTAATCCGCTCGCTAGCCGCAGGACACTTGTCCCGGTTCCCCCGGCCAGCAGCGTTCCCTCTGCCCTGGCGTGTCAGTATGTTATCCCCTGTTCTAGGCAGGTAATCTCTCTATTCCACCCCCCAGATACTAAAATAACACATACCTGTCACCCAGCTTTCCCAGTCTTCTGTAGAGACTATGAAGGAGATTTAGCAGGCTCTGTAGTAAAAAAAAATTGCGCACGTGCGACTTTGCTATTCATGCTGCGACTTTTCGATTTTTGCTTATTCCAAAGCAAATTTCTGAAATCTGCTCACGTAGTAATTTTTTAATTTTAATTTTATTATAAATAGGTCGCACGTAAGCAAAAGTAAGTTAAAGAAAAGTGTCAAATAAAAGCCATGCATTTGAAAAGAATGATAAATCTCCTTCTATACGTCAGGAGATGGGAAAAGCTGGGTGACAGGCAATACAAAGTGCCCTGCTGGGAGTCAAAAAGTTCAATTAAAATAAAATAAAAAGTTTTGTTTTGTTTTTTTTAAATATATAAAAAAGCCCTTCCCCTAATAAAAACTGAAAACACACCCTTTTTCCCATAAAAAAAAAATAAAAACTGTCATGTGATTTAAAAAAAAAAAAAGTATCGGTAATTGGTATCGACGAGTACTTTAGGAAAGTATCGGTACTTGTACACGGTCCTAAATCCCTACACTGAACTAATAAAGGAGAAGATCCTGCTCTTCTATGTCTCTATATACAGTCTATACAAAGCATCAGCAGGATGGAAGGCATTATAAAGCAGCAGTGAGAATTGTAGACTTTGTATAAAGCCCTGTGTGTGATCTCTTATTTACAAAGTTTTCTCTTTGCTGACTCTTTTCAGCATGTGTGTGTTCCCAGGAACTCCCCCTCCTCCTGTATCTCCCTCCCTTCTCCATAGACCTTTCTTGCTTCTAATCTGATCCCTGTGTGAACTGCAGGACGAATGCAGGAAAAATGTATCTGAATTTTTAGAGTAGAAGACATTTTAGCCGGGGTTAGGGTGGGGGGGCCAAAGCATTGTGGTGTCCCGGTACAGTATTGCATACAGTACCTAGTGTAGAGGTCCCCAAAGTCAGAGTAACTACGTTCAGGTAGGGTTCCTCAGGTGGGACAGCCCCTAGTCGTCTCTCCTCAAGTTTATCTTTAATAATAAGGCATGTATATATTTAATAATTATTATATATATATATATATATATATATATATATATATATATATATATTCTATAGTAATGTATAGTAGTTACCTTGTTCAGCGTCGCAGGACCTTCGGTCATGTGACCATGCTAGTAACCTCTATGGTATATTGTAGGACCTTAGGAGGTCCTTGGGTCACATGTTACCCACAAATCTCTGCAATGGTGATTGACATCAGTACGGACCAATTAGCGTTAGTCCAGCCCCTGCCCATATAAGGGAGCTGCGTCCAATTTTCGCTCTCTTGGGTTGCTGCTCTCGTGGATGCCGGACTAACAGGACGGTACTACGCAACTTTCAAAGACGCGCTAGGCCTCAAAACCTCCGGCCTCAGCCGAACCAAAACTGTGAGTTCAAATCTAAATCCCCGCTAATGCTAGTGTGACTACTGGAACGCAACTAAACCCCTAAATCCAGTGGAGCAAAGCATAGTATCAAAAGACTCTTAATGCTAAAGTCCCAACCTTTGTCAATCTCCAAGAAAAAACTGTTGTTATACTCAGAGACTGTTGTAATATTGAAGCTTGCAGAAAATCTTCAGTAAACGTTAATGCTGTTTCAGAAACTCTCCGGTTGTGGACAATCTATTCTTCTTATCTACCTCCCTATCGCTCTTGGGAAGGGTGGTGGTAGGAAAAGCTTTATTAAGGTGCCCACACCCTGGCATCACGAATAGCAAGGGTTAACAAGCACCCTTTAGTTACTGCACAGCTACACTCCCCATACCCTACACCACCCAGGCTATCACAGCATGATAACAAGACAATCGTTTTGTCTAATAACATATATTACAAAGTTTCTTATATTGGATAATGCTACTGAGCTATGCAAATTTTGTTAAAAGGACAGTGCCTATTTAAAGTGAAGCCCTTTAAAGGGGTTCCCTATCTTGGGAAATCCCTACTAATAAGATGGGTGCATTGACAATAAGCAAAGCGTCACCTTCAGTGATCAGATAAAATCGTTGATGAAAACAGCACCCCCACAGGGGAACTAAAGCATTGCACGGTGCCCATTCAAATTGATGTTCTGTTTATGTAATGAAGGACATTTCCTCCAGAACAAAAGAGGCTCTTTATAGCTTATTCTAGCTAAAAGATTAGAATTCTGAACAGATGCCCCCCCCCCCAATAATATAGGGTGTATAACAATGTTTTTGTTACATTGAATACCGTAAGCCCTATATTATGAAATTACACAACAGAAAATACCAATGTGCCTTCAAAATCTGTCAGCTGTCCTTTTCTTCTGGCTTTTCTCATCCTTATTACATTTTCGAGATAAGAGAGTCTTAAAATGACTCATCTTCATGTCTTATACAGATATAAAAATTTTCGGGATTTTTTAAAATTTATTTTAGTATCTTACGTAAATGTCTATAAAAGCCATCAGGTCATATGAGTGTCCAAGAGATGGGATTCCCTCTGAAGTCCTGGAAAAATGCGTCTGGAGGCCATTTCAGTAAGGAGATGACTGCACTGGTTGTGGATCAGATTAATGGAATTTTGGGAAACCTGCAAGTTAAAGGGGTACTCCCACCCTAGACATCTTATCCCCTATCCTTTGGATAGGGGATAAGATGTCTGATCGCAGGGATCCCTCCATTGGGGACCCCCGCATTATTGCATGCGGCACCCACCTGTTTTTTCCCCGGAACCGCTGGAGGGTCTGAGTCGCGACTACGGGAACGGAAGTCCGTGAAGTCAGGACTCCGCCCGTGTGATGTCACGCCCGTCCCCTCAATGCAAGTCTATGGGAGGGGGCGTGACGTCACACATCTAATTTTTATGTGTCTAGCACCTTTATTTATTTTTTTATTACACTTTTAATTTAGCTCACTTGTCTGAATTCATCTCAAAGGCAGGGGGCGTGGCCTCACTGTGCAGGTCTCCGCCCCCTCCCTCACTATGCTGTCTGCTCACATCTCCCCTAGCATTAGCAAAACTACAACTCCCAGCTTGTCCTCACTGACAGTAGCGGGACACAGGCTGACAGTGAGAGGATTTTTCCTCCAGCTCTGAGCCCTGCGCTCACAGCTGTCAATCAAGGAAGTGTGTCCATGACATAGGTGGTGATGCATGGACACAGCAGGACTAATATGTGTCCAAGCAGGCAGGGGGGCAGTTGTTTGACTGGCTTATTCAATGAAGGCAATTGCAAAACCTATTGGTTATACATGCTTTACAACATATCAAAAGTTTTTGTATCTGACAGTGCCCATTTAAGTAATACAAGAGCATAAGACTTAAATGTTTGCATATTGTGTAAAGATGAGTGATGCCTTGGTCACTTGTTACATCCTTCCGAAATTCACAACGTTCTGAAAGGCTGTGGGAAGAGTCCTTAGTCCAACCTCCCAAGTGGACTGGACCCAAAACAGTCATGTCTAGCCTGGCATAGGCCAATTCATCATCTCCCAGCTTTGCTCTTGCTGGTTAGACCAGTCAGCCAGTTTAGTCTGTCAATGAGTGTCTGTACCTATTCTAGAGTCTCCAAGGTTCAGTTAGAAAGGTCTGGTCCTGGTTTAGGTGTTTCTCTTAGGTTTAGTCAGAAACGTTTAGGCCGAAAGAGATAAAAAGAGAACCCCTGGTTAGGTGTACCTCCTGCAACAAGTTTAAAGGAGAAACCCTGAAAAAATAAACTTACAGGATAGGGGATAAGTAGCTGATCGTAGGGGGTCTGACAGTTGGGGCCCCCCCCAATATCACTAGGACGGGACCCAGCGATTAGTGAGGAAAGCGTGTTGCAGGCGGCATGCGCCTCACTCATTTCTATGGGAGTGCAGAAAACACCCGAGAACATCACTCGGGCATCATCGGAGATCTCATAGAATTGAATGGAGGGCATGCCATCTACCGGTAGACGACGCACGCTCCTCACTGAGAGAGCCAGGGTCCTGTCCAGGAGATCACGGATGGGGGAGGTCCCAGCGGTGGAGAGGGGATAAGTTTACTTTTGCTGGAGTTCTCCTTTAAGCCTCTTCAGTGTCCTGCATCCTATTGAAGTCAAAGACTGCTTCAATTACGTCTCAAGTCCTGTTCCAGTTACAAGCGACATCATACCTGAGTCAGATCTAGGCAGCATATACTCTGATCGCAGCGCTGCATGGAGCTTGGAGAGTTCACCCAAGAGATCGTGTCCAGCCCACTCTGTTTCCTGTGTATACCCTGCATATAGGGTATCATGCCACAAACCCATTAGTAAAAGTTAAAGTCTTTGCACCACAGCATTCCTGCTAACAATCCCTCCAGAACATTAAAAAAGTGCATTCAAGGGGTACTCCACTGCTCAGCATTTGGAACAAACTGTTCCAAATACTAGAGCTCGGTGCCAGGAGCTCGTGACGTCATAGCCCCACCCCCTCATGACATCACGCCCCATCCCCTCAATGTAAGTCTATGGGAGGGGGCGTGACAGCCGTCACGCCCCCTCCCATAGACTTGCATTGAGGGGGCGGTAGTGACATCATGATGAGGCGGGGCTATGACGTCACGAGCTCCCGGCACCAGCTCCAGCGTTCGGAACAGTTTGTTCCAAATGCTGAGCAGCGGAGTTCCCCTTTAAAGACTTGCCAGTCAGTAAATCTTCTAGTGAGGTGACTCCTAAAGAGACAGTGATCAGCTAACTTATCTGCATAAAAAGTGTAACATTTTATTCCATAAAGACTAAGGTCTATTCACACGGCAGAATTTCCACTCCTCCGCCCCAATTCCGCTTCCGCTTGTGTGGGTTTTGTGCTGAATTGGTGCAGAATTGGTGCGGAATCCAAGTGGAAATTCTGCAGAAGTGTGAATGGGAGTGTGGACTCCTATCGAAATGTCTTAGGCTGGGTTCACACTGTGGAATTTCTGGGCAGAATTTCTGCCGGAGATTGAGCCGGCAGCTCTAGGACTGCGCGGACTACATTGCCGTCCCCATAGATGGCAATGCATTTCTGAGCAGATCTCCCAAAAGATCCACCCAGAAATGCATTGCAGTCTATGGGGGCAGCAATGCAGTCTGCTGGGTCCTAGCGCCACCGGCTCGATCTCTCGATCTCGGATTCTTCAGTGTGAACCCAGCCTTAGGCTTTCATTTGATGAGGAATTCCGCTTGAGGAAATTCTGCCGTGTGAATAGACCCTTTATTTGGATTTGCACAGAAGGTTTCGAGTTATTTCCTTTCTGTACTTTACACTACAATGACAACTTATTTGACAAAAGGATTGTTGGGCTCATAGGGGACATCAGGTGCGCGACACCACTCTTTCACATGACATCACCATCTCCCACATGATCCCAAGTGTTTGACATTATGGGAAAATTAACAAAAATTAACTTTTTTTTTATATCTATATAATTTTTTTTTTTATCATAGTCTATTTTCTACCTAGTGCACATAACCACAGTGTTTTGTTATGATGCTTTAGATATCTGGCTGTATATACAGTAGGGTAAAGCTACATGGGGCTCCCAGCACGTTGTTCTACTTAAGACCATAGAGTGTGTTTAATCCTGCAGTTTAAGTGCAGCGAGGCAAGTTTAATCTCATCTGCTTTTAGCTGTAAGGTCACTGCTTCAGGCTTGAAGGTAGCGAATGCCTAAGGGAATTCTATGGACTCGACTTAGGTTTGCAATCTCAGTAAATTATTCATGGTTCAGAATCGGGACAGAGAAGGCTGCAGTGTTAGCAGCTGATAGAGAGGAACGTCACCAGTCAACCCTGAACAGACACCCACCTCTTCATTTTCTCCATATACACATGGATAGTTCTTAACCAAGCATTTCAAGATTTTCATACCAGGACAGAGAAATACTACATGCTCGCAGGTGTGAATTCATCTGGATTTTCTGCCATAGAAATTCATAGACTGCCTTTTTTATTTATTACTGTGCCCGGGTAAATAGATTTCATTCCAGCTTCAGATTTAGAAGCAAATACCCAATACTTCTATTCCACTTATTTGACCTGAAATATGTCCTCACGGCTTGTATATTCTCTTTCTATATCAACAAAAGCCAAGTTAGGCTGGGTTCACACTACGGTTTGTAATTACGGTTCCCGTATACGGCTGGGAGGAGGGGGGGCGGGGCTTAATCGCGGCGCCCGCACTCAGCCGTATAGGGAACCGTAGTTAATGTATGTCTATGAGCCGACCGGAGTGAACCGCAGCCTCCGGTCGGCTGCTTTTTCGGCCGTATGCGGTTTCCCGACCGCAGGCAAAAACGTGGTCAACCACGTTTTTGCCTACGGTCGGGAAACCGCATACGGACGAAAAAACAGCCGACCAGAGGCTGCGGTTCACTCCGGTCGGCTCATAGACATACATTAACTACGGTTCCCGAATACGGCTGAGTGCGGGCGCTGCGTTTAAGCCCCGCCCACCCCTCCTCCCAGCCGTATACGGGAGGCGTAGTTCAAATCGTAGTGTGAACCCAGCCTTACCTTCTTAGTTCTAGTCAGGATAGATATAAGGGGACCCCATAGCAAAGATTAAAATGGGGCTCCATTCTGGTGCTAGTTTTCTCTAGCATAACTCTAACTACACAAGGTCTTTGGTAATCCCTAGGTTGATTCCAACCATCTACAGTTGACATCAACCATTTAAACAGTATGCAGCTAAACGGGCGTGGGCCCCCTCCCACCAGGGGCCTAAAAACAGCCACAAGGTTTGGGTTTTTGGTACATACGTATTGGCCCATTACTGAGCATACATATTTATATTACCAGAAAAGGGGCAGATGTGACTACAAGACATTTCTGGCAACATGTATTTGAATGGAAACTGGTTATATTCCCCCCTAGTCTACACTTCTTTCAATGAACAAAGAGAAGTTGTAGGACTGTTGCAACATCCTCATATAAGTATGTAGAAAAATCAGTAATATACGCTGGCCATATTGCATTTAAGATCTCCCTGAAGAAACATGGCCTGGTCAGATGGATCCAAATCTATGTGGAGAAACAACGTGGCCTGGTCAGATGGATCCAGATATCTCTGAAGAAACATGGCCTGGTCAGATGGATCCAGATCTCTGTAGAGAAACATGTCCTGGTCAGATTGATCCAGATCTCTGTGGAGAAACATGTCTGGTCAGATGGATCCAGATCTCTGTGTTGAAACATGTCTGGTCAGATGGATCCAGATCTCTGTGGAGAAACATGGCCTGGTCAGATGGATCCAGATCTCCGTGGAGACACATGGCCTGGTCAGATGGATCCCGATCTCTGTGGAGAAACATGGCCTGGTCAGATGGATCCAGATATCTCTGAAGAAACATGGCCTGGTCAGATGGATCCAGATCTCTTTGGAGAACATGTCCTGGTCAGATGGATCCAGATCTCTGTGGAGAAACATGGCCTGGTCAGATGGATCCAGATCTCTGTGGAGAAACATGGCTGGTCAGATATATCCAGATCTCTGTGGAGAAACATGGCCTGATCAGGTGGATCCAGTTCTCTGGGGAGAAACATGTCCTTGTCAGATGGATCCAGATATCTCTGAAGAAACATGGCCTGGTCAGATGGATCCAGATCTCTTTGGAGAACATGTCCTGGTCAGATGGATCCAGATCTCTG